>NW_027189428.1:148911-201526 GCF_040958095.1 Procambarus clarkii | reverse complement strand
GATTTTCGTACGAAGCAAAATGCAAGAAAACTTGCTTAAAATGCAATATTATGCGAAAATTCTGAGATTTGAAGGCCAAATCACATATCGTGATACTACATGAAATAGTATCGAAATATTGGTAAAAATGAATATATTTACGTAATATCAAACTACATGAAAAACGTGAAAAAAATCACTATATAACCATATTTGAGGATTTTAACTTCAAATCATAGAGCGAGGTTTCGTATTATTTAGATCCAAGAAAAGACATATGACAATGTTGTTTCCAATACAAATGATAAAAAACAATGTGTTTTCATTAGAATTAACTATAATGTTCTTGATTTTCCGTTTATATTAACGATGGAAGATGTACACGTAAAACCGCTCTAATCCGGCTGAAACGTCGATATATGCAATAAAAACCGAACTTCTCCCCTTTTCAATATCTTACTCAGTATTTTAACGAGAAACAAATAGATGATTGAAAATGAAGTATTTAAGGTTATTATCTAATCAATTATGTGTTTGCATCATTTTTATCGTATATATATGAATTAAAACCCATGGACTGAAAATTCACAAAAACGTGGAAAACGGCAAAATATTGCCTAATTCGATGATATTTTGTTTAAATCACATGAAGGAAAAGGAGATGATAAACGTCAAAATATTGCTATATTCGATGATTTTTCGTACGAAACAAAATGCAAGAAAACTTGCTTAAAATGCAATATTATGCAAAATTCTGAGATTTGAAGGCCAAATCACATATCGTAATACTACATGAAATAGTATCGAAATATTGGTAAAAATGAATATATTTACGTAATATCAAACTACATGAAAAACGTGAAAAAAGTCACTATATAACCATATTTGAGGATTTTAACTTCAAATCATAGAGCGAGGTTTCGTATTATTTAGATCCAAGAAAAGACATATGACAATGTTGTTTCCAATACAAATGATAAAAAACAATGTGTTTTCATTAGAATTAACTATAATGTTCTTGATTTTCCGTTTATATTAACGATGGAAGATGTACACGTAAAACCGCTCTAATCCGGCTGAAACGTCGATATATGCAATAAAAACCGAACTTCTCCCCTTTTCAATATCTTACTCAGTATTTTAACGAGAAACAAATAGATGATTGAAAATGAAGTATTTAAGGTTATTATCTAATCAATTATGTGTTTGCATCATTTTTATCGTATATATATGAATTAAAACCCATGGACTGAAAATTCACAAAAACGTGGAAAACGGCAAAATATTGCCTAATTCGATGATATTTTGTTTAAATCACATGAAGGAAAAGGAGATGATAAACGTCAAAATATTGCTATATTCGATGATTTTTCGTACGAAACAAAATGCAAGAAAATTTGCTTAAAATGCAATATTATGCGAAATTCTGAGATTTGAAGGCCAAATCACATATCGTGATACTACATGAAATAGTATCGAAATATTGGTAAAAATGAATATATTTACGTAATATCAAACTACATGAAAAACGTGAAAAAAGTCACTATATAACCATATTTGAGGATTTTAACTTCAAATCATAGAGCGAGGTTTCGTATTATTTAGATCCAAGAAAAGACATATGACAATGTTGTTTCCAATACAAATGATAAAAAACAATGTGTTTTCATTAGAATTAACTATAATGTTCTTGATTTTCCGTTTATATTAACGATGGAAGATGTACACGTAAAACCGCTCTAATCCGGCTGAAACGTCGATATATGCAATAAAAACCGAACTTCTCCCCTTTTCAATATCTTACTCAGTATTTTAACGAGAAACAAATAGATGATTGAAAATTAGGTATTTAAGGTTATTATCTAATCAATTATGTGTTTGCATCATTTTTATCGTATATATATATGAATTATTACCCATGGACGGAAAATTCACAAAAACGTGGAAAACGGCAAAATATTACCTAATTCGATGATATTTTGTTTAAATCACATGAAGGAAAAGGAGATGATAAACGTTAAAATATTGCTAAATTCGATGATTTTTCGTACGAAGCAAAATGCAAGAAAACTTGCTTAAAATGCAATATTATGCGAAATTCTGAGATTTGAAGGCCAAATCACATATCGTGATACTACATGAAATAGTATCGAAATATTGGTAAAAATGAATATATTTACGTAATATCAAACTACATGAAAAACGTGAAAAAAGTCACTATATAACCATATTTGAGGATTTTAACTTCAAATCATAGAGCGAGGTTTCGTATTATTTAGATCCAAGAAAAGACATATGACAATGTTGTTTCCAATACAAATGATAAAAAACAATGTGTTTTCATTAGAATTAACTATATTGTTCTTGATTTTCCGTTTATATTAACGATGGAAGATGTACACGTAAAACCGCTCTAATCCGGCTGAAACGTCGATATATGCAATAAAAACCGAACTTCTCCCCTTTTCAATATCTTACTCAGTATTTTAACGAGAAACAAATAGATGATTGAAAATGAAGTACTTAAGGTTATTATCTAATCAATTATGTGTTTGCATCATTTTTATCGTATATATATGAATTAAAACCCATGGACTGAAAATTCACAAAAACGTGGAAAACGGCAAAATATTGCCTAATTCGATGATATTTTGTTTAAATCACATGAAGGAAAAGGAGATGATAAACGTCAAAATATTGCTATATTCGATGATTTTTCGTACGAAACAAAATGCAAGAAAACTTGCTTAAAATGCAATATTATGCAAAATTCTGAGATTTGAAGGCCAAATCACATATCGTGATACTACATGAAATAGTATCGAAATATTGGTAAAAATGAATATATTTACGTAATATCAAACTACATGAAAAACGTGAAAAAAATCACTATATAACCATATTTGAGGATTTTAACTTCAAATCATAGAGCGAGGTTTCGTATTATTTAGATCCAAGAAAAGACATATGACAATGTTGTTTCCAATACAAATGATAAAAAACAATGTGTTTTCATTAGAATTAACTATAATGTTCTTGATTTTCCGTTTATATTAACGATGGAAGATGTACACGTAAAACCGCTCTAATCCGGCTGAAACGTCGATATATGCAATAAAAACCGAACTTCTCCCCTTTTCAATATCTTACTCAGTATTTTAACGAGAAACAAATAGATGATTGAAAATGAAGTATTTAAGGTTATTATCTAATCAATTATGTGTTTGCATCATTTTTATCGTATATATATGAATTAAAACCCATGGACTGAAAATTCACAAAAACGTGGAAAACGGCAAAATATTGCCTAATTCGATGATATTTTGTTTAAATCACATGAAGGAAAAGGAGATGATAAACGTCAAAATATTGCTATATTCGATGATTTTTCGTACGAAACAAAATGCAAGAAAACTTGCTTAAAATGCAATATTATGCAAAATTCTGAGATTTGAAGGCCAAATCACATATCGTGATACTACATGAAATAGTATCGAAATATTGGTAAAAATGAATATATTTACGTAATATCAAACTACATGAAAAACGTGAAAAAAGTCACTATATAACCATATTTGAGGATTTTAACTTCAAATCATAGAGCGAGGTTTCGTATTATTTAGATCCAAGAAAAGACATATGACAATGTTGTTTCCAATACAAATGATAAAAAACAATGTGTTTTCATTAGAATTAACTATAATGTTCTTGATTTTCCGTTTATATTAACGATGGAAGATGTACACGTAAAACCGCTCTAATCCGGCTGAAACGTCGATATATGCAATAAAAACCGAACTTCTCCCCTTTTCAATATCTTACTCAGTATTTTAACGAGAAACAAATAGATGATTGAAAATGAAGTATTTAAGGTTATTATCTAATCAATTATGTGTTTGCATCATTTTTATCGTATATATATGAATTAAAACCCATGGACTGAAAATTCACAAAAACGTGGAAAACGGCAAAATATTGCCTAATTCGATGATATTTTGTTTAAATCACATGAAGGAAAAGGAGATGATTAACGTCAAAATATTGCTATATTCGATGATTTTTCGTACGAAACAAAATGCAAGAAAACTTGCTTAAAATGCAATATTATGCGAAATTCTGAGATTTGAAGGCCAAATCACATATCGTGATACTACATGAAATAGTATCGAAATATTGGTAAAAATGAATATATTTACGTAATATCAAACTACATGAAAAACGTGAAAAAAGTCACTATATAACCATATTTGAGGATTTTAACTTCAAATCATAGAGCGAGGTTTCGTATTATTTAGATCCAAGAAAAGACATATGACAATGTTGTTTCCAATACAAATGATAAAAAACAATGTGTTTTCATTAGAATTAACTATAATGTTCTTGATTTTCCGTTTATATAAACGATGGAAGATGTACACGTAAAACCGCTCTAATCCGGCTGAAACGTCGATATATGCAATAAAAACCGAACTTCTCCCCTTTTCAATATCTTACTCAGTATTTTAACGAGAAACAAATAGATGATTGAAAATTAAGTACTTAAGGTTATTATCTAATCAATTATGTGTTTGCATCATTTTTATCGTATATATATATGAATTATTACCTATGGACGGAAAATTCACAAAAACGTGGAAAACGGCAAAATATTACCTAATTCGATGATATTTTGTTTAAATCACATGAAGGAAAAGGAGATGATAAACGTTAAAATATTGCTAAATTCGATGATTTTTCGTACGAAGCAAAATGCAAGAAAACTTGCTTAAAATGCAATATTATGCGAAATTCTGAGATTTGAAGGCCAAATCACATATCGTGATACTACATGAAATAGTATCGAAATATTGGTAAAAATGAATATATTTACGTAATATCAAACTACATGAAAAACGTGAAAAAAGTCACTATATAACCATATTTGAGGATTTTAACTTCAATTCATAGAGCGAGGTTTCGTATTATTTAGTTCCAAGAAAAGACATATGACAATGTTGTTTCCAATACAAATGATAAAAAACAATGTGTTTTCATTAGAATTAACTATAATGTTCTTGATTTTCCGTTTATATTAACGATGGAAGATGTACACGTAAAACCGCTCTAATCCGGCTGAAACGTCGATATATGCAATAAAAACCGAACTTCTCCCCTTTTCAATATCTTACTCAGTATTTTAACGAGAAACAAATAGATGATTGAAAATGAAGTATTTAAGGTTATTATCTAATCAATTATGTGTTTGCATCATTTTTATCGTATATATATGAATTAAAACCCATGGACTGAAAATTCACAAAAACGTGGAAAACGGCAAAATATTGCCTAATTCGATGATATTTTGTTTAAATCACATGAAGGAAAAGGAGATGATAAACGTCAAAATATTGCTATATTCGATGATTTTTCGTACGAAACAAAATGCAAAAAAACTTGCTTAAAATGCAATATTATGCGAAATTCTGAGATTTGAAGGCCAAATCACATATCGTGATACTACATGAAATAGTATCGAAATATTGATAAAAATGAATATATTTACGTAATATCAAACTACATGAAAAACGTGAAAAAAGTCACTATATAACCATATTTGAGGATTTTAACTTCAAATCATAGAGCGAGGTTTCGTATTATTTAGATCCAAGAAAAGACATATGACAATGTTGTTTCCAATACAATTGATAAAAAACAATGTGTTTTCATTAGAATTAACTATAATGTTCTTGATTTTCCGTTTATATTAACGATGGAAGATGTACACGTAAAACCGCTCTAATCCGGCTGAAACGTCGATATATGCAATAAAAACCGAACTTCTCCCCTTTTCAAAATCTTACTCAGTATTTTAACGAGAAACAAATAGATGATTGAAAATGAAGTATTTAAGGTTATTATCTAATCAATTATGTGTTTGCATCATTTTTATCGTATATATATATGAATTATTACCCATGGACGGAAAATTCACAAAAACGTGGAAAACGGCAAAATATTGCCTAATTCGATGATATTTTGTTTAAATCACATGAAGGAAAAGGAGATGATAAACGTTAAAATATTGCTAAATTCGATGATTTTTCGTACGAAGCAAAATGCAAGAAAACTTGCTTAACACTTTCGCGCTCTCGGCGCTCAAAAAAAATCAATACCCCAGATGCTTTCGGCACTTCGCGCGCCTACGCGGTAAGACCGAAAAAGTGTACACTCTTTTGACTGTCCTGACAATAATTGAAGGTGCACGTATTTAAATTTGGTATCACTGTGTTCGCAATGAAATTGTCTATAAGAGCATACCTATAAAATGCCGCCCAAGCATAAGGAGTATCAACACCAAATAAAAAACTATGCAGATCACTCGCCGAGAGCGCCAAACAGCAACAAAATGTTTCCACTCTCTTAATGGTTGCGAAGCCTACAGTTGTCCTACATCGCTAATTTTGGTATCATTGGAATTGCAATAAAATTCTCTACACAGACATATGCATATGAATGTTTAATATAGGTAATTGCCCACCCGCAAGAGTGTGTGAAGTGGAGAGTAGTTAGCCGCGAGCGCACTGGCGAAAACACAGGGGGGAAATCATGCTTGGAAAGTTTATACATTTATACGTTTCCTGACCCTACTTTTCTATGTACTATTTCTTTTTTATACCAATGTGTTCGCAATAAAATTTTCTATAAGATGAAATGTATAACATTTGTACAAAGCATGTGTAAGAGAAGCGCCAAATATAGAACCACGTCGCTCAGTATGCGTTCGCGGCAGAAACGAACGCATTGTTTTCGTTCGTTTGATGTTTGTCATGTTTATACTTGTTGAAACATTTTATAATTTGTATGACAGTGATCGCAGTAAAATTCCCTACACAGACATATACATAACACATACAAATATTTCCCACGTGTTGGATATATCAACGGCTAAAAGGAACCCACTGCCACACACCCGCCACACCCAGAGCCACACCCCCAAACATACTTTGTGTTTTTTTTTTTTACTCATAGAAGTTTATGTGATATAATATCAACTTGTAGTTGAGACTTGTAGTTGAGACGTTGTTCTGAATCTATAATTCTTCTATTTCTTGGATGCACTGGAGGAATATTGTCTTCTACAGGAACCACCAAACTTATAGTAGAATCTTCTATGAAATCATAAACATCAAGTGGTTCTATGTCCTCAATGTCCATTTCAGAATTTGTGGTTGATGAGTGGGCTTGAGGTGTAAAGGTGAACAGAGGACGCCTCGCACCAGATGGGCCAGGTGTTGAAACTGCCGCGTCAGCAGGACGAGCTGCGCTGGCATCTATGTCGGGAACATGTGGTATACTTGTTGTTGTTGGTTGTCGTTCTCCCTCCCAGTGAGGGAGAACGGGAATTTCATTGAGAAAAATCTGAGAGTATCCCCATCCATTTCAGTTAAAAAATGGAATTTATAGAAATATTTTTTCGATGGACTAGAAAAGTAGGCTGTTATGCGGAATCGTAAGAAAAAACGGTGACGAGTTATCTCTAATCTAAAGCGCGAAAGTGTTAAAATGCAATATTATGCGAAATTCTGAGATTTGAAGGCCAAATCACATATCGTGATACTACATGAAATAGTATCGAAATATTGGTAAAAATGAATATATTTACGTAATATCAAACTACATGAAAAACGTGAAAAAAGTCACTATATAACCATATTTGAGGATTTTAACTTCAAATCATAGTGCGAGGTTTCGTATTATTTAGATCCAAGAAAAGACATATGACAATGTTGTTTCCAATACAAATGATAAAAAACAATGTGTTTTCATTAGAATTAACTATAATGTTCTTGATTTTCCGTTTATATTAACGATGGAAGATGTACACGTAAAACCGCTCTAATCCGGCTGAAACGTCGATATATGCAATAAAAACCGAACTTCTCCCCTTTTCAATATCTTACTCAGTATTTTAACGAGAAACAAATAAATGACTGAAAATGAAGTATTTAAGGTTATTATCTAATCAATTATGTGTTTGCATCATTTTTATCGTATATATATGAATTAAAACCCATGGACTGAAAATCCACAAAAACGTGGAAAACGGCAAAATATTGCCTAATTCGATGATATTTTGTTTAAATCACATGAAGGAAAAGGAGATGATAAACGTGAAAATATTGCTATATTCGATGATTTTTCGTACGAAACAAAATGCAAGAAAACTTGTTTAAAATGCAATATTATGCGAAATTCTGAGATTTGAAGGCCAAATCACATATCGTGATACTACATGAAATAGTATCGAAATATTGGTAAAAATGAATATATTTACGTAATATCAAACTACATGAAAAACGTGAAAAAAGTCACTATTTAACCATATTTGAGGATTTTAACTTCAAATCATACAGCGAGGTTTCGTATTATTTGGATCCAAGAAAAGACATATGACAATGTTGTTTCCAATACAAATGATAAAAATCAAAGTGTTTTCATTAGAATTAACTAAAATGTTCCTGGTTTTCCGTTTATATTACCGATAGAAGATGTACACGAAAATCGCTCTATTCCGGCTGAAACGTCGATATATGCAATAAAAACAGAACTTCTCCCCTTTTCAATATCTTACTCAGTATTTTAACGAGAAACAAATAGATGATTGAAAATGAAGTATTTAAGGTTATTATCTAATCAATTATGTGTTTGCATCATTTTTATCGTATATATATATGAATTATTACCCATGGACGGAAAATTCACAAAAACGTGGAAAACGGCAAAATATTGCCTAATTCGATGATATTTTGTTTAAATCACATGAAGGAAAAGGAGATGATAAACGTTAAAATATTGCTAAATTCGATGGTTTTTCGTACGAAGCAAAATGCAAGAAAACTTGCTTAAAATGCAATATTATGCGAAATTCTGAGATTTGAAGGCCAAATCACATATCGTGATACTACATGAAATAGTATCGAAATATTGGTAAAAATGAATATATTTACGTAATATCAAACTACATGAAAAACGTGAAAAAGTCACTGTATAACCATATTTGAGGAGTTTAACTTCAATTCATAGAGCGAGGTTTCGTATTATTTAGTTCCAAGAAAAGACATATGACAATGTTGTTTCCAATACAAATGATAAAAAACAATGTGTTTTCATTAGAATTAACTATAATGTTCTTGATTTTCCGTTTATATTAACGATGGAAGATGTACACGTAAAACCGCTCTAATCCGGCTGAAACGTCGATATATGCAATAAAAACCGAACTTCTCCCCTTTTCAATATCTTACTCAGTATTTTAACGAGAAACAAATAGATGATTGAAAATGAAGTATTTAAGGTTATTATCTAATCAATTATGTGTTTGCATCATTTTTATCGTATATATATGAATTAAAACCCATGGACTGAAAATTCACAAAAACGTGGAAAACGGCAAAATATTGCCTAATTCGATGATATTTTGTTTAAATCACATGAAGGAAAAGGAGATGATAAACGTCAAAATATTGCTATATTCGATGATTTTTCGTACGAAACAAAATGCAAAAAAACTTGCTTAAAATGCAATATTATGCGAAATTCTGAGATTTGAAGGCCAAATCACATATCGTGATACTACATGAAATAGTATCGAAATATTGGTAAAAATGAATATATTTACGTAATATCAAACTACATGAAAAACGTGAAAAAAGTCACTATATAACCATATTTGAGGATTTTAACTTCAAATCATAGAGCGAGGTTTCGTATTATTAAAATCCAAAAAAAGACATATGACAATGTTGGTTCCAATACAAATGATAAAAAACAATGTGTTTTCATTAGAATTAACTATAATGTTCTTGATTTTCCGTTTATATTAACGACGGAAGATGTACACGTAAAACCGCTCTAATCCGGCTGAAACGTCGATATATGCAATAAAAACCGAACTTCTCCCCTTTTCAATATCTTACTCAGTATTTTAACGAGAAACAAATAGATGATTGAAAATTAGGTATTTAAGGTTATTATCTAATCAATTATGTGTTTGCATCATTTTTATCGTATATATATATGAATTATTACCCATGGACGGAAAATTCACAAAAACGTGGAAAACGGCAAAATATTACCTAATTCGATGATATTTTGTTTAAATCACATGAAGGAAAAGGAGATGATAAACGTTAAAATATTGCTAAATTCGATGATTTTTCGTACGAAGCAAAATGCAAGAAAACTTGCTTAAAATGCAATATTATGCGAAATTCTGAGATTTGAAGGCCAAATCACATATCGTGATACTACATGAAATAGTATCGAAATATTGGTAAAAATGAATATATTTACGTAATATCAAACTACATGAAAAACGTGAAAAAAGTCACTATATAACCATATTTGAGGATTTTAACTTCAAATCATAGAGCGAGGTTTCGTATTATTTAGATCCAAGAAAAGACATATGACAATGTTGTTTCTAATACAAATGATAAAAAACAATGTGTTTTCATTAGAATTAACTATAATGTTCTTGATTTTCCGTTTATATTAACGATGGAAGATGTACACGTAAAACCGCTCTAATCCGACTGAAACGTCGATATATGCAATAAAAACCGAACTTCTCCCCTTTTCAATATCTTACTCAGTATTTTAACGAGAAACAAATAGATGATTGAAAATGAAGTATTTAAGGTTATTATCTAATCAATTATGTGTTTGCATCATTTTTATCGTATATATATGAATTAAAACCCATGGACTGAAAATTCACAAAAACGTGGAAAACGGCAAAATATTGCCTAATTCGATGATATTTTGTTTAAATCACATGAAGGAAAAGGAGATGATAAACGTCAAAATATTGCTATATTCGATGATTTTTCGTACGAAACAAAATGCAAGAAAACTTGCTTAAAATGCAATATTATGCAAAATTCTGAGATTTGAAGGCCAAATCACATATCGTGATACTACATGAAATAGTATCGAAATATTGGTAAAAATGAATATATTTACGTAATATCAAACTACATGAAAAACGTGAAAAAAGTCACTATATAACCATATTTGAGGATTTTAACTTCAAATCATAGAGCGAGGTTTCGTATTATTTAGATCCAAGAAAAGACATATGACAATGTTGTTTCCAATACAAATGATAAAAAACAATGTGTTTTCATTAGAATTAACTATAATGTTCTTGATTTTCCGTTTATATTAACGATGGAAGATGTACACGTAAAACCGCTCTAATCCGGCTGAAACGTCGATATATGCAATAAAAACCGAACTTCTCCCCTTTTCAATATCTTACTCAGTATTTTAACGAGAAACAAATAGATGATTGAAAATGAAGTATTTAAGGTTATTATCTAATCAATTATGTGTTTGCATCATTTTTATCGTATATATATGAATTAAAACCCATGGACTGAAAATTCACAAAAACGTGGAAAACGGCAAAATATTGCCTAATTCGATGATATTTTGTTTAAATCACATGAAGGAAAAGGAGATGATTAACGTCAAAATATTGCTATATTCGATGATTTTTCGTACGAAACAAAATGCAAGAAAACTTGCTTAAAATGCAATATTATGCGAAATTCTGAGATTTGAAGGCCAAATCACATATCGTGATACTACATGAAATAGTATCGAAATATTGGTAAAAATGAATATATTTACGTAATATCAAACTACATGAAAAACGTGAAAAAAGTCACTATATAACCATATTTGAGGATTTTAACTTCAAATCATAGAGCGAGGTTTCGTATTATTTAGATCCAAGAAAAGACATATGACAATGTTGTTTCCAATACAAATGATAAAAAACAATGTGTTTTCATTAGAATTAACTATAATGTTCTTGATTTTCCGTTTATATTAACGATGGAAGATGTACACGTAAAACCGCTCTAATCCGGCTGAAACGTCGATATATGCAATAAAAACCGAACTTCTCCCCTTTTCAATATCTTACTCAGTATTTTAACGAGAAACAAATAGATGATTGAAAATGAAGTATTTAAGGTTATTATCTAATCAATTATGTGTTTGCATCATTTTTATCGTATATATATGAATTAAAACCCATGGACTGAAAATTCACAAAAACGTGGAAAACGGCAAAATATTGCCTAATTCGATGATATTTTGTTTAAATCACATGAAGGAAAAGGAGATGATAAACGTCAAAATATTGCTATAATCGATGATTTTTCGTACGAAACAAAATGCAAGAAAACTTGCTTAAAATGCAATATTATGCAAAATTCTGAGATTTGAAGGCCAAATCACATATCGTAATACTACATGAAATAGTATCGAAATATTGGTAAAAATGAATATATTTACGTAATATCAAACTACATGAAAAACGTGAAAAAAGTCACTATATAACCATATTTGAGGATTTTAACTTCAAATCATAGAGCGAGGTTTCGTATTATTTAGATCCAAGAAAAGACATATGACAATGTTGTTTCCAATACAATTGATAAAAAACAATGTGTTTTCATTAGAATTAACTATAATGTTCTTGATTTTCCGTTTATATTAACGATGGAAGATGTACACGTAAAACCGCTCTAATCCGGCTGAAACGTCGATATATGCAATAAAAACCGAACTTCTCCCCTTTTCAAAATCTTACTCAGTATTTTAACGAGAAACAAATAGATGATTGAAAATGAAGTATTTAAGGTTATTATCTAATCAATTATGTGTTTGCATCATTTTTATCGTATATATATATGAATTATTACCCATGGACGGAAAATTCACAAAAACGTGGAAAACGGCAAAATATTGCCTAATTCGATGATATTTTGTTTAAATCACATGAAGGAAAAGGAGATGATAAACGTTAAAATATTGCTAAATTCGATGATTTTTCGTACGAAGCAAAATGCAAGAAAACTTGCTTAAAATGCAATATTATGCGAAATTCTGAGATTTGAAGGCCAAATCACATATCGTGATACTACATGAAATAGTATCGAAATATTGGTAAAAATGAATATATTTACGTAATATCAAACTACATGAAAAACGTGAAAAAAGTCACTATATAACCATATTTGAGGATTTTAACTTCAAATCATAGTGCGAGGTTTCGTATTATTTAGATCCAAGAAAAGACATATGACAATGTTGTTTCCAATACAAATGATAAAAAACAATGTGTTTTCATTAGAATTAACTATAATGTTCTTGATTTTCCGTTTATATTAACGATGGAAGATGTACACGTAAAACCGCTCTAATCCGGCTGAAACGTCGATATATGCAATAAAAACCGAACTTCTCCCCTTTTCAATATCTTACTCAGTATTTTAACGAGAAACAAATAGATGATTGAAAATGAAGTATTTAAGGTTATTATCTAATCAATTATGTGTTTGCATCATTTTTATCGTATATATATGAATTAAAACCCATGGACTGAAAATTCACAAAAACGTGGAAAACGGCAAAATATTGCCTAATTCGATGATATTTTGTTTAAATCACATGAAGGAAAAGGAGATGATAAACGTCAAAATATTGCTATATTCGATGATTTTTCGTACGAAACAAAATGCAAGAAAACTTGCTTAAAATGCAATATTATGCAAAATTCTGAGATTTGAAGGCCAAATCACATATCGTGATACTACATGAAATAGTATCGAAATATTGGTAAAAATGAATATATTTACGTAATATCAAACTACATGAAAAACGTGAAAAAAGTCACTATATAACCATATTTGAGGATTTTAACTTCAAATCATAGAGCGAGGTTTCGTATTATTTAGATCCAAGAAAAGACATATGACAATGTTGTTTCCAATACAAATGATAAAAAACAATGTGTTTTCATTAGAATTAACTATAATGTTCTTGATTTTCCGTTTATATAAACGATGGAAGATGTACACGTAAAACCGCTCTAATCCGGCTGAAACGTCGATATATGCAATAAAAACCGAACTTCTCCCCTTTTCAATATCTTACTCAGTATTTTAACGAGAAACAAATAGATGATTGAAAATTAAGTACTTAAGGTTATTATCTAATCAATTATGTGTTTGCATCATTTTTATCGTATATATATATGAATTATTACCTATGGACGGAAAATTCACAAAAACGTGGAAAACGGCAAAATATTACCTAATTCGATGATATTTTGTTTAAATCACATGAAGGAAAAGGAGATGATAAACGTTAAAATATTGCTAAATTCGATGATTTTTCGTACGAAGCAAAATGCAAGAAAACTTGCTTAAAATGCAATATTATGCGAAATTCTGAGATTTGAAGGCCAAATCACATATCGTGATACTACATGAAATAGTATCGAAATATTGGTAAAAATGAATATATTTACGTAATATCAAACTACATGAAAAACGTGAAAAAAGTCACTGTATAACCATATTTGAGGAGTTTAACTTCAATTCATAGAGCGAGGTTTCGTATTATTTAGTTCCAAGAAAAGACATATGACAATGTTGTTTCCAATACAAATGATAAAAAACAATGTGTTTTCATTAGAATTAACTATAATGTTCTTGATTTTCCGTTTATATTAACGATGGAAGATGTACACGTAAAACCGCTCTAATCCGGCTGAAACGTCGATATATGCAATAAAAACCGAACTTCTCCCCTTTTCAATATCTTACTCAGTATTTTAACGAGAAACAAATAGATGATTGAAAATGAAGTATTTAAGGTTATTATCTAATCAATTATGTGTTTGCATCATTTTTATCGTATATATATGAATTAAAACCCATGGACTGAAAATTCACAAAAACGTGGAAAACGGCAAAATATTGCCTAATTCGATGATATTTTGTTTAAATCACATGAAGGAAAAGGAGATGATAAACGTCAAAATATTGCTATATTCGATGATTTTTCGTACGAAACAAAATGCAAAAAAACTTGCTTAAAATGCAATATTATGCGAAATTCTGAGATTTGAAGGCCAAATCACATATCGTGATACTACATGAAATAGTATCGAAATATTGGTAAAAATGAATATATTTACGTAATATCAAACTACATGAAAAACGTGAAAAAAGTCACTATATAACCATATTTGAGGATTTTAACTTCAAATCATAGAGCGAGGTTTCGTATTATTTAGATCCAAGAAAAGACATATGACAATGTTGTTTCCAATACAATTGATAAAAAACAATGTGTTTTCATTAGAATTAACTATAATGTTCTTGATTTTCCGTTTATATTAACGATGGAAGATGTACACGTAAAACCGCTCTAATCCGGCTGAAACGTCGATATATGCAATAAAAACCGAACTTCTCCCCTTTTCAAAATCTTACTCAGTATTTTAACGAGAAACAAATAGATGATTGAAAATGAAGTATTTAAGGTTATTATCTAATCAATTATGTGTTTGCATCATTTTTATCGTATATATATATGAATTATTACCCATGGACGGAAAATTCACAAAAACGTGGAAAACGGCAAAATATTGCCTAATTCGATGATATTTTGTTTAAATCACATGAAGGAAAAGGAGATGATAAACGTTAAAATATTGCTAAATTCGATGATTTTTCGTACGAAGCAAAATGCAAGAAAACTTGCTTAACACTTTCGCGCTCTCGGCGCTCAAAAAAAATCAATACCCCAGATGCTTTCGGCACTTCGCGCGCCTACGCGGTAAGACCGAAAAAGTGTACACTCTTTTGACTGTCCTGACAATAATTGAAGGTGCACGTATTTAAATTTGGTATCACTGTGTTCGCAATGAAATTGTCTATAAGAGCATACCTATAAAATGCCGCCCAAGCATAAGGAGTATCAACACCAAATAAAAAACTATGCAGATCACTCGCCGAGAGCGCCAAACAGCAACAAAATGTTTCCACTCTCTTAATGGTTGCGAAGCCTACAGTTGTCCTACATCGCTAATTTTGGTATCATTGGAATTGCAATAAAATTCTCTACACAGACATATGCATATGAATGTTTAATATAGGTAATTGCCCACCCGCAAGAGTGTGTGAAGTGGAGAGTAGTTAGCCGCGAGCGCACTGGCGAAAACACAGGGGGGAAATCATGCTTGGAAAGTTTATACATTTATACGTTTCCTGACCCTACTTTTCTATGTACTATTTCTTTTTTATACCAATGTGTTCGCAATAAAATTTTCTATAAGATGAAATGTATAACATTTGTACAAAGCATGTGTAAGAGAAGCGCCAAATATAGAACCACGTCGCTCAGTATGCGTTCGCGGCAGAAACGAACGCATTGTTTTCGTTCGTTTGATGTTTGTCATGTTTATACTTGTTGAAACATTTTATAATTTGTATGACAGTGATCGCAGTAAAATTCCCTACACAGACATATACATAACACATACAAATATTTCCCACGTGTTGGATATATCAACGGCTAAAAGGAACCCACTGCCACACGCCCGCCACACCCAGAGCCACACCCCCAAACATACTTTGTGTTTTTTTTTTTTACTCATAGAAGTTTATGTGATATAATATCAACTTGTAGTTGAGACTTGTAGTTGAGACGTTGTTCTGAATCTATAATTCTTCTATTTCTTGGATGCACTGGAGGAATATGGTCTTCTACAGGAACCACCAAACTTGTAGTAGAATCTTCTATGAAATCAGAAACATCAAGTGGTTCTATGTCCTCAATGTCCATTTCAGAATTTGTGGTTGATGAGTGGGCTTGAGGTGTTGAGGTGAACAGAGGACGCCTCGCACCAGATGGGCCAGGTGTTGAAACTGCCGCGTCAGCAGGACGAGCTGCGCTGGCATCTATGTCGGGAACATGTGGTATACTTGTTGTTGTTGGTTGTCGTTCTCCCTCCCAGTGAGGGAGAACGGGAATTTCATTGAGAAAAATCTGAGAGTATCCCCATCCATTTCAGTTAAAAAATGGAATTTATAGAAATATTTTTTCGATGGACTAGAAAAGTAGGCTGTTATGCGGAATCGTAAGAAAAAACGGTGACGAGTTATCTCTAATCTAAAGCGCGAAAGTGTTAAAATGCAATATTATGCGAAATTCTGAGATTTGAAGGCCAAATCACATATCGTGATACTACATGAAATAGTATCGAAATATTGGTAAAAATGAATATATTTACGTAATATCAAACTACATGAAAAACGTGAAAAAAGTCACTATATAACCATATTTGAGGATTTTAACTTCAAATCATAGTGCGAGGTTTCGTATTATTTAGATCCAAGAAAAGACATATGACAATGTTGTTTCCAATACAAATGATAAAAAACAATGTGTTTTCATTAGAATTAACTATAATGTTCTTGATTTTCCGTTTATATTAACGATGGAAGATGTACACGTAAAACCGCTCTAATCCGGCTGAAACGTCGATATATGCAATAAAAACCGAACTTCTCCCCTTTTCAATATCTTACTCAGTATTTTAACGAGAAACAAATAGATGATTGAAAATGAAGTATTTAAGGTTATTATCTAATCAATTATGTGTTTGCATCATTTTTATCGTATATATATGAATTAAAACCCATGGACTGAAAATTCACAAAAACGTGGAAAACGGCAAAATATTGCCTAATTCGATGATATTTTGTTTAAATCACATGAAGGAAAAGGAGATGATTAACGTCAAAATATTGCTATATTCGATGATTTTTCGTACGAAACAAAATGCAAGAAAACTTGCTTAAAATGCAATATTATGCGAAATTCTGAGATTTGAAGGCCAAATCACATATCGTGATACTACATGAAATAGTATCGAAATATTGGTAAAAATGAATATATTTACGTAATATCAAACTACATGAAAAACGTGAAAAAAGTCACTATATAACCATATTTGAGGATTTTAACTTCAAATCATAGAGCGAGGTTTCGTATTATTTAGATCCAAGAAAAGACATATGACAATGTTGTTTCCAATACAAATGATAAAAAACAATGTGTTTTCATTAGAATTAACTATAATGTTCTTGATTTTCCGTTTATATAAACGATGGAAGATGTACACGTAAAACCGCTCTAATCCGGCTGAAACGTCGATATATGCAATAAAAACCGAACTTCTCCCCTTTTCAATATCTTACTCAGTATTTTAACGAGAAACAAATAGATGATTGAAAATTAAGTACTTAAGGTTATTATCTAATCAATTATGTGTTTGCATCATTTTTATCGTATATATATATGAATTATTACCTATGGACGGAAAATTCACAAAAACGTGGAAAACGGCAAAATATTACCTAATTCGATGATATTTTGTTTAAATCACATGAAGGAAAAGGAGATGATAAACGTTAAAATATTGCTAAATTCGATGATTTTTCGTACGAAGCAAAATGCAAGAAAACTTGCTTAAAATGCAATATTATGCGAAATTCTGAGATTTGAAGGCCAAATCACATATCGTGATACTACATGAAATAGTATCGAAATATTGGTAAAAATGAATATATTTACGTAATATCAAACTACATGAAAAACGTGAAAAAAGTCACTGTATAACCATATTTGAGGAGTTTAACTTCAATTCATAGAGCGAGGTTTCGTATTATTTAGTTCCAAGAAAAGACATATGACAATGTTGTTTCCAATACAAATGATAAAAAACAATGTGTTTTCATTAGAATTAACTATAATGTTCTTGATTTTCCGTTTATATTAACGATGGAAGATGTACACGTAAAACCGCTCTAATCCGGCTGAAACGTCGATATATGCAATAAAAACCGAACTTCTCCCCTTTTCAATATCTTACTCAGTATTTTAACGAGAAACAAATAGATGATTGAAAATGAAGTATTTAAGGTTATTATCTAATCAATTATGTGTTTGCATCATTTTTATCGTATATATATGAATTAAAACCCATGGACTGAAAATTCACAAAAACGTGGAAAACGGCAAAATATTGCCTAATTCGATGATATTTTGTTTAAATCACATGAAGGAAAAGGAGATGATAAACGTCAAAATATTGCTATATTCGATGATTTTTCGTACGAAACAAAATGCAAAAAAACTTGCTTAAAATGCAATATTATGCGAAATTCTGAGATTTGAAGGCCAAATCACATATCGTGATACTACATGAAATAGTATCGAAATATTGGTAAAAATGAATATATTTACGTAATATCAAACTACATGAAAAACGTGAAAAAAGTCACTATATAACCATATTTGAGGATTTTAACTTCAAATCATAGAGCGAGGTTTCGTATTATTTAGATCCAAGAAAAGACATATGACAATGTTGTTTCCAATACAATTGATAAAAAACAATGTGTTTTCATTAGAATTAACTATAATGTTCTTGATTTTCCGTTTATATTAACGATGGAAGATGTACACGTAAAACCGCTCTAATCCGGCTGAAACGTCGATATATGCAATAAAAACCGAACTTCTCCCCTTTTCAAAATCTTACTCAGTATTTTAACGAGAAACAAATAGATGATTGAAAATGAAGTATTTAAGGTTATTATCTAATCAATTATGTGTTTGCATCATTTTTATCGTATATATATATGAATTATTACCCATGGACGGAAAATTCACAAAAACGTGGAAAACGGCAAAATATTGCCTAATTCGATGATATTTTGTTTAAATCACATGAAGGAAAAGGAGATGATAAACGTTAAAATATTGCTAAATTCGATGATTTTTCGTACGAAGCAAAATGCAAGAAAACTTGCTTAACACTTTCGCGCTCTCGGCGCTCAAAAAAAATCAATACCCCAGATGCTTTCGGCACTTCGCGCGCCTACGCGGTAAGACCGAAAAAGTGTACACTCTTTTGACTGTCCTGACAATAATTGAAGGTGCACGTATTTAAATTTGGTATCACTGTGTTCGCAATGAAATTGTCTATAAGAGCATACCTATAAAATGCCGCCCAAGCATAAGGAGTATCAACACCAAATAAAAAACTATGCAGATCACTCGCCGAGAGCGCCAAACAGCAACAAAATGTTTCCACTCTCTTAATGGTTGCGAAGCCTACAGTTGTCCTACATCGCTAATTTTGGTATCATTGGAATTGCAATAAAATTCTCTACACAGACATATGCATATGAATGTTTAATATAGGTAATTGCCCACCCGCAAGAGTGTGTGAAGTGGAGAGTAGTTAGCCGCGAGCGCACTGGCGAAAACACAGGGGGGAAATCATGCTTGGAAAGTTTATACATTTATACGTTTCCTGACCCTACTTTTCTATGTACTATTTCTTTTTTATACCAATGTGTTCGCAATAAAATTTTCTATAAGATGAAATGTATAACATTTGTACAAAGCATGTGTAAGAGAAGCGCCAAATATAGAACCACGTCGCTCAGTATGCGTTCGCGGCAGAAACGAACGCATTGTTTTCGTTCGTTTGATGTTTGTCATGTTTATACTTGTTGAAACATTTTATAATTTGTATGACAGTGATCGCAGTAAAATTCCCTACACAGACATATACATAACACATACAAATATTTCCCACGTGTTGGATATATCAACGGCTAAAAGGAACCCACTGCCACACGCCCGCCACACCCAGAGCCACACCCCCAAACATACTTTGTGTTTTTTTTTTTTACTCATAGAAGTTTATGTGATATAATATCAACTTGTAGTTGAGACTTGTAGTTGAGACGTTGTTCTGAATCTATAATTCTTCTATTTCTTGGATGCACTGGAGGAATATGGTCTTCTACAGGAACCACCAAACTTGTAGTAGAATCTTCTATGAAATCAGAAACATCAAGTGGTTCTATGTCCTCAATGTCCATTTCAGAATTTGTGGTTGATGAGTGGGCTTGAGGTGTTGAGGTGAACAGAGGACGCCTCGCACCAGATGGGCCAGGTGTTGAAACTGCCGCGTCAGCAGGACGAGCTGCGCTGGCATCTATGTCGGGAACATGTGGTATACTTGTTGTTGTTGGTTGTCGTTCTCCCTCCCAGTGAGGGAGAACGGGAATTTCATTGAGAAAAATCTGAGAGTATCCCCATCCATTTCAGTTAAAAAATGGAATTTATAGAAATATTTTTTCGATGGACTAGAAAAGTAGGCTGTTATGCGGAATCGTAAGAAAAAACGGTGACGAGTTATCTCTAATCTAAAGCGCGAAAGTGTTAAAATGCAATATTATGCGAAATTCT
Organism: Procambarus clarkii; assembly: GCF_040958095.1. Classification (NCBI taxonomy): domain Eukaryota; kingdom Metazoa; phylum Arthropoda; class Malacostraca; order Decapoda; family Cambaridae; genus Procambarus; species Procambarus clarkii. Next base: position 180,367 of record NW_027189428.1, on the reverse strand, counting down.
GAGATTTGAAGGCCAAATCACATATCGTGATACTACATGAAATAGTATCGAAATATTGGTAAAAATGAATATATTTACGTAATATCAAACTACATGAAAAACGTGAAAAAAGTCACTATATAACCATATTTGAGGATTTTAACTTCAAATCATAGTGCGAGGTTTCGTATTATTTAGATCCAAGAAAAGACATATGACAATGTTGTTTCCAATACAAATGATAAAAAACAATGTGTTTTCATTAGAATTAACTATAATGTTCTTGATTTTCCGTTTATATTAACGATGGAAGATGTACACGTAAAACCGCTCTAATCCGGCTGAAACGTCGATATATGCAATAAAAACCGAACTTCTCCCCTTTTCAATATCTTACTCAGTATTTTAACGAGAAACAAATAGATGATTGAAAATGAAGTATTTAAGGTTATTATCTAATCAATTATGTGTTTGCATCATTTTTATCGTATATATATGAATTAAAACCCATGGACTGAAAATTCACAAAAACGTGGAAAACGGCAAAATATTGCCTAATTCGATGATATTTTGTTTAAATCACATGAAGGAAAAGGAGATGATTAACGTCAAAATATTGCTATATTCGATGATTTTTCGTACGAAACAAAATGCAAGAAAACTTGCTTAAAATGCAATATTATGCGAAATTCTGAGATTTGAAGGCCAAATCACATATCGTGATACTACATGAAATAGTATCGAAATATTGGTAAAAATGAATATATTTACGTAATATCAAACTACATGAAAAACGTGAAAAAAGTCACTATATAACCATATTTGAGGATTTTAACTTCAAATCATAGAGCGAGGTTTCGTATTATTTAGATCCAAGAAAAGACATATGACAATGTTGTTTCCAATACAATTGATAAAAAACAATGTGTTTTCATTAGAATTAACTATAATGTTCTTGATTTTCCGTTTATATTAACGATGGAAGATGTACACGTAAAACCGCTCTAATCCGGCTGAAACGTCGATATATGCAATAAAAACCGAACTTCTCCCCTTTTCAAAATCTTACTCAGTATTTTAACGAGAAACAAATAGATGATTGAAAATGAAGTATTTAAGGTTATTATCTAATCAATTATGTGTTTGCATCATTTTTATCGTATATATATATGAATTATTACCCATGGACGGAAAATTCACAAAAACGTGGAAAACGGCAAAATATTGCCTAATTCGATGATATTTTGTTTAAATCACATGAAGGAAAAGGAGATGATAAACGTTAAAATATTGCTAAATTCGATGATTTTTCGTACGAAGCAAAATGCAAGAAAACTTGCTTAACACTTTCGCGCTCTCGGCGCTCAAAAAAAATCAATACCCCAGATGCTTTCGGCACTTCGCGCGCCTACGCGGTAAGACCGAAAAAGTGTACACTCTTTTGACTGTCCTGACAATAATTGAAGGTGCACGTATTTAAATTTGGTATCACTGTGTTCGCAATGAAATTGTCTATAAGAGCATACCTATAAAATGCCGCCCAAGCATAAGGAGTATCAACACCAAATAAAAAACTATGCAGATCACTCGCCGAGAGCGCCAAACAGCAACAAAATGTTTCCACTCTCTTAATGGTTGCGAAGCCTACAGTTGTCCTACATCGCTAATTTTGGTATCATTGGAATTGCAATAAAATTCTCTACACAGACATATGCATATGAATGTTTAATATAGGTAATTGCCCACCCGCAAGAGTGTGTGAAGTGGAGAGTAGTTAGCCGCGAGCGCACTGGCGAAAACACAGGGGGGAAATCATGCTTGGAAAGTTTATACATTTATACGTTTCCTGACCCTACTTTTCTATGTACTATTTCTTTTTTATACCAATGTGTTCGCAATAAAATTTTCTATAAGATGAAATGTATAACATTTGTACAAAGCATGTGTAAGAGAAGCGCCAAATATAGAACCACGTCGCTCAGTATGCGTTCGCGGCAGAAACGAACGCATTGTTTTCGTTCGTTTGATGTTTGTCATGTTTATACTTGTTGAAACATTTTATAATTTGTATGACAGTGATCGCAGTAAAATTCCCTACACAGACATATACATAACACATACAAATATTTCCCACGTGTTGGATATATCAACGGCTAAAAGGAACCCACTGCCACACGCCCGCCACACCCAGAGCCACACCCCCAAACATACTTTGTGTTTTTTTTTTTTACTCATAGAAGTTTATGTGATATAATATCAACTTGTAGTTGAGACTTGTAGTTGAGACGTTGTTCTGAATCTATAATTCTTCTATTTCTTGGATGCACTGGAGGAATATGGTCTTCTACAGGAACCACCAAACTTGTAGTAGAATCTTCTATGAAATCAGAAACATCAAGTGGTTCTATGTCCTCAATGTCCATTTCAGAATTTGTGGTTGATGAGTGGGCTTGAGGTGTTGAGGTGAACAGAGGACGCCTCGCACCAGATGGGCCAGGTGTTGAAACTGCCGCGTCAGCAGGACGAGCTGCGCTGGCATCTATGTCGGGAACATGTGGTATACTTGTTGTTGTTGGTTGTCGTTCTCCCTCCCAGTGAGGGAGAACGGGAATTTCATTGAGAAAAATCTGAGAGTATCCCCATCCATTTCAGTTAAAAAATGGAATTTATAGAAATATTTTTTCGATGGACTAGAAAAGTAGGCTGTTATGCGGAATCGTAAGAAAAAACGGTGACGAGTTATCTCTAATCTAAAGCGCGAAAGTGTTAAAATGCAATATTATGCGAAATTCTGAGATTTGAAGGCCAAATCACATATCGTGATACTACATGAAATAGTATCGAAATATTGGTAAAAATGAATATATTTACGTAATATCAAACTACATGAAAAACGTGAAAAAAGTCACTATATAACCATATTTGAGGATTTTAACTTCAAATCATAGTGCGAGGTTTCGTATTATTTAGATCCAAGAAAAGACATATGACAATGTTGTTTCCAATACAAATGATAAAAAATAATGTGTTTTCATTAGAATTAACTATAATGTTCTTGATTTTCCGTTTATATTAACGATGGAAGATGTACACGTAAAACCGCTCTAATCCGGCTGAAACGTCGATATATGCAATAAAAACCGAACTTCTCCCCTTTTCAATATCTTACTCAGTATTTTAACGAGAAACAAATAAATGACTGAAAATGAAGTATTTAAGGTTATTATCTAATCAATTATGTGTTTGCATCATTTTTATCGTATATATATGAATTAAAACCCATAGACTGAAAATCCACAAAAACGTGGAAAACGGCAAAATATTGCCTAATTCGATGATATTTTGTTTAAATCACATGAAGGAAAAGGAGATGATAAACGTGAAAATATTGCTATATTCGATGATTTTTCGTACGAAACAAAATGCAAGAAAACTTGTTTAAAATGCAATATTATGCGAAATTCTGAGATTTGAAGGCCAAATCACATATCGTGATACTACATGAAATAGTATCGAAATATTGGTAAAAATGAATATATTTACGTAATATCAAACTACATGAAAAACGTGAAAAAAGTCACTATTTAACCATATTTGAGGATTTTAACTTCAAATCATACAGCGAGGTTTCGTATTATTTGGATCCAAGAAAAGACATATGACAATGTTGTTTCCAATACAAATGATAAAAATCAAAGTGTTTTCATTAGAATTAACTAAAATGTTCCTGGTTTTCCGTTTATATTACCGATAGAAGATGTACACGAAAATCGCTCTATTCCGGCTGAAACGTCGATATATGCAATAAAAACAGAACTTCTCCCCTTTTCAATATCTTACTCAGTATTTTAACGAGAAACAAATAGATGATTGAAAATGAAGTATTTAAGGTTATTATCTAATCAATTATGTGTTTGCATCATTTTTATCGTATATATATATGAATTATTACCCATGGACGGAAAATTCACAAAAACGTGGAAAACGGCAAAATATTGCCTAATTCGATGATATTTTGTTTAAATCACATGAAGGAAAAGGAGATGATAAACGTTAAAATATTGCTAAATTCGATGGTTTTTCGTACGAAGCAAAATGCAAGAAAACTTGCTTAAAATGCAATATTTTGCGAAATTCTGAGATTTGAAGGCCAAATCACATATCGTGATACTACATGAAATAGTATCGAAATATTGGTAAAAATGAATATATTTACGTAATATCAAACTACATGAAAAACGTGAAAAAAGTCACTGTATAACCATATTTGAGGAGTTTAACTTCAATTCATAGAGCGAGGTTTCGTATTATTTAGTTCCAAGAAAAGACATATGACAATGTTGTTTCCAATACAAATGATAAAAAACAATGTGTTTTCATTAGAATTAACTATAATGTTCTTGATTTTCCGTTTATATTAACGATGGAAGATGTACACGTAAAACCGCTCTAATCCGGCTGAAACGTCGATATATGCAATAAAAACCGAACTTCTCCCCTTTTCAATATCTTACTCAGTATTTTAACGAGAAACAAATAGATGATTGAAAATGAAGTATTTAAGGTTATTATCTAATCAATTATGTGTTTGCATCATTTTTATCGTATATATATGAATTAAAACCCATGGACTGAAAATTCACAAAAACGTGGAAAACGGCAAAATATTGCCTAATTCGATGATATTTTGTTTAAATCACATGAAGGAAAAGGAGATGATAAACGTCAAAATATTGCTATATTCGATGATTTTTCGTACGAAACAAAATGCAAAAAAACTTGCTTAAAATGCAATATTATGCGAAATTCTGAGATTTGAAGGCCAAATCACATATCGTGATACTACATGAAATAGTATCGAAATATTGGTAAAAATGAATATATTTACGTAATATCAAACTACATGAAAAACGTGAAAAAAGTCACTATATAACCATATTTGAGGATTTTAACTTCAAATCATAGAGCGAGGTTTCGTATTATTAAAATCCAAAAAAAGACATATGACAATGTTGGTTCCAATACAAATGATAAAAAACAATGTGTTTTCATTAGAATTAACTATAATGTTCTTGATTTTCCGTTTATATTAACGATGGAAGATGTACACGTAAAACCGCTCTAATCCGGCTGAAACGTCGATATATGCAATAAAAACCGAACTTCTCCCCTTTTCAATATCTTACTCAGTATTTTAACGAGAAACAAATAGATGATTGAAAATTAGGTATTTAAGGTTATTATCTAATCAATTATGTGTTTGCATCATTTTTATCGTATATATATATGAATTATTACCCATGGACGGAAAATTCACAAAAACGTGGAAAACGGCAAAATATTACCTAATTCGATGATATTTTGTTTAAATCACATGAAGGAAAAGGAGATGATAAACGTTAAAATATTGCTAAATTCGATGATTTTTCGTACGAAGCAAAATGCAAGAAAACTTGCTTAAAATGCAATATTATGCGAAACTCTGAGATTTGAAGGCCAAATCACATATCGTGATACTACATGAAATAGTATCGAAATATTGGTAAAAATGAATATATTTACGTAATATCAAACTACATGAAAAACGTGAAAAAAGTCACTATATAACCATATTTGAGGATTTTAACTTCAAATCATAGAGCGAGGTTTCGTATTATTTAGATCCAAGAAAAGACATATGACAATGTTGTTTCCAATACAAATGATAAAAAACAATGTGTTTTCATTAGAATTAACTATATTGTTCTTGATTTTCCGTTTATATTAACGATGGAAGATGTACACGTAAAACCGCTCTAATCCGGCTGAAACGTCGATATATGCAATAAAAACTGAACTTCTCCCCTTTTCAATATCTTACTCAGTATTTTAACGAGAAACAAATAGATGATTGAAAATGAAGTATTTAAGGTTATTATCTAATCAATTATGTGTTTGCATCATTTTTATCGTATATATATGAATTAAAACCCATGGACTGAAAATTCACCAAAACGTGGAAAACGGCAAAATATTGCCTAATTCGATGATATTTTGTTTAAATCACATGAAGGAAAAGGAGATGATAAACGTCAAAATATTGCTATATTCGATGATTTTTCGTACGAAACAAAATGCAAGAAAACTTGCTTAAAATGCAATATTATGCAAAATTCTGAGATTTGAAGGCCAAATCACATATCGTAATACTACATGAAATAGTATCGAAATATTGGTAAAAATGAATATATTTACGTAATATCAAACTACATGAAAAACGTGAAAAAAGTCACTATATAACCATATTTGAGGATTTTAACTTCAAATCATAGAGCGAGGTTTCGTATTATTTAGATCCAAGAAAAGACATATGACAATGTTGTTTCCAATACAAATGATAAAAAACAATGTGTTTTCATTAGAATTAACTATAATGTTCTTGATTTTCCGTTTATATTAACGATGGAAGATGTACACGTAAAACCGCTCTAATCCGGCTGAAACGTCGATATATGCAATAAAAACCGAACTTCTCCCCTTTTCAATATCTTACTCAGTATTTTAACGAGAAACAAATAGATGATTGAAAATGAAGTATTTAAGGTTATTATCTAATCAATTATGTGTTTGCATCATTTTTATCGTATATATATGAATTAAAACCCATGGACTGAAAATTCACAAAAACGTGGAAAACGGCAAAATATTGCCTAATTCGATGATATTTTGTTTAAATCACATGAAGGAAAAGGAGATGATAAACGTCAAAATATTGCTATATTCGATGATTTTTCGTACGAAACAAAATGCAAGAAAACTTGCTTAAAATGCAATATTATGCGAAATTCTGAGATTTGAAGGCCAAATCACATATCGTGATACTACATGAAATAGTATCGAAATATTGGTAAAAATGAATATATTTACGTAATATCAAACTACATGAAAAACGTGAAAAAAGTCACTATATAACCATATTTGAGGATTTTAACTTCAAATCATAGAGCGAGGTTTCGTATTATTTAGATCCAAGAAAAGACATATGACAATGTTGTTTCCAATACAAATGATAAAAAACAATGTGTTTTCATTAGAATTAACTATAATGTTCTTGATTTTCCGTTTATATTAACGATGGAAGATGTACACGTAAAACCGCTCTAATCCGGCTGAAACGTCGATATATGCAATAAAAACCGAACTTCTCCCCTTTTCAATATCTTACTCAGTATTTTAACGAGAAACAAATAGATGATTGAAAATTAAGTATTTAAGGTTATTATCTAATCAATTATGTGTTTGCATCATTTTTATCGTATATATATATGAATTATTACCCATGGACGGAAAATTCACAAAAACGTGGAAAACGGCAAAATATTACCTAATTCGATGATATTTTGTTTAAATCACATGAAGGAAAAGGAGATGATAAACGTTAAAATATTGCTAAATTCGATGATTTTTCGTACGAAGCAAAATGCAAGAAAACTTGCTTAAAATGCAATATTATGCGAAATTCTGAGATTTGAAGGCCAAATCACATATCGTGATACTACATGAAATAGTATCGAAATATTGGTAAAAATGAATATATTTACGTAATATCAAACTACATGAAAAACGTGAAAAAAGTCACTATATAACCATATTTGAGGATTTTAACTTCAAATCATAGAGCGAGGTTTCGTATTATTTAGATCCAAGAAAAGACATATGACAATGTTGTTTCCAATACAAATGATAAAAAACAATGTGTTTTCATTAGAATTAACTATAATGTTCTTGATTTTCCGTTTATATTAACGATGGAAGATGTACACGTAAAACCGCTCTAATCCGGCTGAAACGTCGATATATGCAATAAAAACCGAACTTCTCCCCTTTTCAATATCTTACTCAGTATTTTAACGAGAAACAAATAGATGATTGAAAATGAAGTATTTAAGGTTATTATCTAATCAATTATGTGTTTGCATCATTTTTATCGTATATATATGAATTAAAACCCATGGACTGAAAATTCACAAAAACGTGGAAAAGGCAAAATATTGCCTAATTCGATGATATTTTGTTTAAATCACATGAAGGAAAAGGAGATGATAAACGTCAAAATATTGCTATATTCGATGATTTTTCGTACGAAACAAAATGCAAGAAAACTTGCTTAAAATGCAATATTATGCAAAATTCTGAGATTTGAAGGCCAAATCACATATCGTGATACTACATGAAATAGTATCGAAATATTGGTAAAAATGAATATATTTACGTAATATCAAACTACATGAAAAACGTGAAAAAAGTCACTATATAACCATATTTGAGGATTTTAACTTCAAATCATAGAGCGAGGTTTCGTATTATTTAGATCCAAGAAAAGACATATGACAATGTTGTTTCCAATACAAATGATAAAAAACAATGTGTTTTCATTAGAATTAACTATAATGTTCTTGATTTTCCGTTTATATTAACGATGGAAGATGTACACGTAAAACCGCTCTAATCCGGCTGAAACGTCGATATATGCAATAAAAACCGAACTTCTCCCCTTTTCAATATCTTACTCAGTATTTTAACGAGAAACAAATAGATGATTGAAAATGAAGTATTTAAGGTTATTATCTAATCAATTATGTGTTTGCATCATTTTTATCGTATATATATGAATTAAAACCCATGGACTGAAAATTCACAAAAACGTGGAAAACGGCAAAATATTGCCTAATTCGATGATATTTTGTTTAAATCACATGAAGGAAAAGGAGATGATTAACGTCAAAATATTGCTATATTCGATGATTTTTCGTACGAAACAAAATGCAAGAAAACTTGCTTAAAATGCAATATTATGCGAAATTCTGAGATTTGAAGGCCAAATCACATATCGTGATACTACATGAAATAGTATCGAAATATTGGTAAAAATGAATATATTTACGTAATATCAAACTACATGAAAAACGTGAAAAAAGTCACTATATAACCATATTTGAGGATTTTAACTTCAAATCATAGAGCGAGGTTTCGTATTATTTAGATCCAAGAAAAGACATATGACAATGTTGTTTCCAATACAAATGATAAAAAACAATGTGTTTTCATTAGAATTAACTATAATGTTCTTGATTTTCCGTTTATATTAACGATGGAAGATGTACACGTAAAACCGCTCTAATCCGGCTGAAACGTCGATATATGCAATAAAAACCGAACTTCTCCCCTTTTCAATATCTTACTCAGTATTTTAACGAGAAACAAATAGATGATTGAAAATGAAGTATTTAAGGTTATTATCTAATCAATTATGTGTTTGCATCATTTTTATCGTATATATATGAATTAAAACCCATGGACTGAAAATTCACAAAAACGTGGAAAACGGCAAAATATTGCCTAATTCGATGATATTTTGTTTAAATCACATGAAGGAAAAGGAGATGATTAACGTCAAAATATTGCTATATTCGATGATTTTTCGTACGAAACAAAATGCAAGAAAACTTGCTTAAAATGCAATATTATGCGAAATTCTGAGATTTGAAGGCCAAATCACATATCGTGATACTACATGAAATAGTATCGAAATATTGGTAAAAATGAATATATTTACGTAATATCAAACTACATGAAAAACGTGAAAAAAGTCACTATATAACCATATTTGAGGATTTTAACTTCAAATCATAGAGCGAGGTTTCGTATTATTTAGATCCAAGAAAAGACATATGACAATGTTGTTTCCAATACAAATGATAAAAAACAATGTGTTTTCATTAGAATTAACTATAATGTTCTTGATTTTCCGTTTATATTAACGATGGAAGATGTACACGTAAAACCGCTCTAATCCGGCTGAAACGTCGATATATGCAATAAAAACCGAACTTCTCCCCTTTTCAATATCTTACTCAGTATTTTAACGAGAAACAAATAGATGATTGAAAATGAAGTATTTAAGGTTATTATCTAATCAATTATGTGTTTGCATCATTTTTATCGTATATATATGAATTAAAACCCATGGACTGAAAATTCACAAAAACGTGGAAAACGGCAAAATATTGCCTAATTCGATGATATTTTGTTTAAATCACATGAAGGAAAAGGAGATGATAAACGTCAAAATATTGCTATATTCGATGATTTTTCGTACGAAACAAAATGCAAGAAAACTTGCTTAAAATGCAATATTATGCAAAATTCTGAGATTTGAAGGCCAAATCACATATCGTAATACTACATGAAATAGTATCGAAATATTGGTAAAAATGAATATATTTACGTAATATCAAACTACATGAAAAACGTGAAAAAAGTCACTATATAACCATATTTGAGGATTTTAACTTCAAATCATAGAGCGAGGTTTCGTATTATTTAGATCCAAGAAAAGACATATGACAATGTTGTTTCCAATACAATTGATAAAAAACAATGTGTTTTCATTAGAATTAACTATAATGTTCTTGATTTTCCGTTTATATTAACGATGGAAGATGTACACGTAAAACCGCTCTAATCCGGCTGAAACGTCGATATATGCAATAAAAACCGAACTTCTCCCCTTTTCAAAATCTTACTCAGTATTTTAACGAGAAACAAATAGATGATTGAAAATGAAGTATTTAAGGTTATTATCTAATCAATTATGTGTTTGCATCATTTTTATCGTATATATATATGAATTATTACCCATGGACGGAAAATTCACAAAAACGTGGAAAACGGCAAAATATTGCCTAATTCGATGATATTTTGTTTAAATCACATGAAGGAAAAGGAGATGATAAACGTTAAAATATTGCTAAATTCGATGATTTTTCGTACGAAGCAAAATGCAAGAAAACTTGCTTAAAATGCAATATTATGCGAAATTCTGAGATTTGAAGGCCAAATCACATATCGTGATACTACATGAAATAGTATCGAAATATTGGTAAAAATGAATATATTTACGTAATATCAAACTACATGAAAAACGTGAAAAAAGTCACTATATAACCATATTTGAGGATTTTAACTTCAAATCATAGTGCGAGGTTTCGTATTATTTAGATCCAAGAAAAGACATATGACAATGTTGTTTCCAATACAAATGATAAAAAACAATGTGTTTTCATTAGAATTAACTATAATGTTCTTGATTTTCCGTTTATATTAACGATGGAAGATGTACACGTAAAACCGCTCTAATCCGGCTGAAACGTCGATATATGCAATAAAACCGAACTTCTCCCCTTTTCAATATCTTACTCAGTATTTTAACGAGAAACAAATAGATGATTGAAAATGAAGTATTTAAGGTTATTATCTAATCAATTATGTGTTTGCATCATTTTTATCGTATATATATGAATTAAAACCCATGGACTGAAAATTCCACAAAAACGTGGAAAACGGCAAAATATTGCCTAATTCGATGATATTTTGTTTAAATCACATGAAGGAAAAGGAGATGATAAACGTGCAAACTATTGCTATATTCGATGATTTTTCGTACGAAACAAAATGCAAGAAAACTTGCTTAAAATGCAATATTATGCGAAATTCTGAGATTTGAAGGCCAAATCACATATCGTGATACTACATGAAATAGTATCGAAATATTGGTAAAAATGAATATATTTACGTAATATCAAACTACATGAAAAACGTGAAAAAAGTCACTATATAACCATATTTGAGGATTTTAACTTCAAATCATAGAGCGAGGTTTCGTATTATTTAGATCCAAGAAAAGACATATGACAATGTTGTTTCCAATACAAATGATAAAAAACAATGTGTTTTCATTAGAATTAACTATAATGTTCTTGATTTTCCGTTTATATAACGATAGGAAGATGTACACGTAAAATCGCTCTAATCCGGCTGAAACGTCGATATATGCAATAAAAACCGAACTTCTCCCCTTTTCAATATCTTACTCAGTATTTTAACGAGAAACAAATAGATGATTGAAAATTAAGTACTTAAGGTTATTATCTAATCAATTATGTGTTTGCATCATTTTTATCGTATATATATATGAATTATTACCTATGGACGGAAAATTCACAAAAACGTGGAAAACGGCAAAATATTACCTAATTCGATGATATTTTGTTTAAATCACATGAAGGAAAAGGAGATGATAAACGTTAAAATATTGCTAAATTCGATGATTTTTCGTACGAAGCAAAATGCAAGAAAACTTGCTTAAAATGCAATATTATGCGAAATTCTGAGATTTGAAGGCCAAATCACATATCGTGATACTACATGAAATAGTATCGAAATATTGGTAAAAATGAATATATTTACGTAATATCAAACTACATGAAAAACGTGAAAAAAGTCACTGTATAACCATATTTGAGGAGTTTAACTTCAATTCATAGAGCGAGGTTTCGTATTATTTAGTTCCAAGAAAAGACATATGACAATGTTGTTTCCAATACAAATGATAAAAAACAATGTGTTTTCATTAGAATTAACTATAATGTTCTTGATTTTCCGTTTATATTAACGATGGAAGATGTACACGTAAAACCGCTCTAATCCGGCTGAAACGTCGATATATGCAATAAAAACCGAACTTCTCCCCTTTTCAATATCTTACTCAGTATTTTAACGAGAAACAAATAGATGATTGAAAATGAAGTATTTAAGGTTATTATCTAATCAATTATGTGTTTGCATCATTTTTATCGTATATATATGAATTAAAACCCATGGACTGAAAATTCACAAAAACGTGGAAAACGGCAAAATATTGCCTAATTCGATGATATTTTGTTTAAATCACATGAAGGAAAAGGAGATGATAAACGTCAAAATATTGCTATATTCGATGATTTTTCGTACGAAACAAAATGCAAGAAAACTTGCTTAAAATGCAATATTATGCGAAATTCTGAGATTTGAAGGCCAAATCACATATCGTGATACTACATGAAATAGTATCGAAATATTGGTAAAAATGAATATATTTACGTAATATCAAACTACATGAAAAACGTGAAAAAAGTCACTATATAACCATATTTGAGGATTTTAACTTCAAATCATAGAGCGAGGTTTCGTATTATTTAGATCCAAGAAAAGACATATGACAATGTTGTTTCCAATACAATTGATAAAAAACAATGTGTTTTCATTAGAATTAACTATAATGTTCTTGATTTTCCGTTTATATTAACGATGGAAGATGTACACGTAAAACCGCTCTAATCCGGCTGAAACGTCGATATATGCAATAAAAACCGAACTTCTCCCCTTTTCAATATCTTACTCAGTATTTTAACGAGAAACAAATAGATGATTGAAAATGAAGTATTTAAGGTTATTATCTAATCAATTATGTGTTTGCATCATTTTTATCGTATATATATATGAATTATTACCCATGGACGGAAAATTCACAAAAACGTGGAAAACGGCAAAATATTGCCTAATTCGATGATATTTTGTTTAAATCACATGAAGGAAAAGGAGATGATAAACGTTAAAATATTGCTAAATTCGATGATTTTTCGTACGAAGCAAAATGCAAGAAAACTTGCTTAACACTTTCGCGCTCTCGGCGCTCAAAAAAAATCAATACCCCAGATGCTTTCGGCACTTCGCGCGCCTACGCGGTAAGACCGAAAAAGTGTACACTCTTTTGACTGTCCTGACAATAATTGAAGGTGCACGTATTTAAATTTGGTATCACTGTGTTCGCAATGAAATTGTCTATAAGAGCATACCTATAAAATGCCGCCCAAGCATAAGGAGTATCAACACCAAATAAAAAACTATGCAGATCACTCGCCGAGAGCGCCAAACAGCAACAAAATGTTTCCACTCTCTTAATGGTTGCGAAGCCTACAGTTGTCCTACATCGCTAATTTTGGTATCATTGGAATTGCAATAAAATTCTCTACACAGACATATGCATATGAATGTTTAATATAGGTAATTGCCCACCCGCAAGAGTGTGTGAAGTGGAGAGTAGTTAGCCGCGAGCGCACTGGCGAAAACACAGGGGGGAAATCATGCTTGGAAAGTTTATACATTTATACGTTTCCTGACCCTACTTTTCTATGTACTATTTCTTTTTTATACCAATGTGTTCGCAATAAAATTTTCTATAAGATGAAATGTATAACATTTGTACAAAGCATGTGTAAGAGAAGCGCCAAATATAGAACCACGTCGCTCAGTATGCGTTCGCGGCAGAAACGAACGCATTGTTTTCGTTCGTTTGATGTTTGTCATGTTTATACTTGTTGAAACATTTTATAATTTGTATGACAGTGATCGCAGTAAAATTCCCTACACAGACATATACATAACACATACAAATATTTCCCACGTGTTGGATATATCAACGGCTAAAAGGAACCCACTGCCACACGCCCGCCACACCCAGAGCCACACCCCCAAACATACTTTGTGTTTTTTTTTTTTACTCATAGAAGTTTATGTGATATAATATCAACTTGTAGTTGAGACTTGTAGTTGAGACGTTGTTCTGAATCTATAATTCTTCTATTTCTTGGATGCACTGGAGGAATATGGTCTTCTACAGGAACCACCAAACTTGTAGTAGAATCTTCTATGAAATCAGAAACATCAAGTGGTTCTATGTCCTCAATGTCCATTTCAGAATTTGTGGTTGATGAGTGGGCTTGAGGTGTTGAGGTGAACAGAGGACGCCTCGCACCAGATGGGCCAGGTGTTGAAACTGCCGCGTCAGCAGGACGAGCTGCGCTGGCATCTATGTCGGGAACATGTGGTATACTTGTTGTTGTTGGTTGTCGTTCTCCCTCCCAGTGAGGGAGAACGGGAATTTCATTGAGAAAAATCTGAGAGTATCCCCATCCATTTCAGTTAAAAAATGGAATTTATAGAAATATTTTTTCGATGGACTAGAAAAGTAGGCTGTTATGCGGAATCGTAAGAAAAAACGGTGACGAGTTATCTCTAATCTAAAGCGCGAAAGTGTTAAAATGCAATATTATGCGAAATTCTGAGATTTGAAGGCCAAATCACATATCGTGATACTACATGAAATAGTATCGAAATATTGGTAAAAATGAATATATTTACGTAATATCAAACTACATGAAAAACGTGAAAAAAGTCACTATATAACCATATTTGAGGATTTTAACTTCAAATCATAGTGCGAGGTTTCGTATTATTTAGATCCAAGAAAAGACATATGACAATGTTGTTTCCAATACAAATGATAAAAAACAATGTGTTTTCATTAGAATTAACTATAATGTTCTTGATTTTCCGTTTATATTAACGATGGAAGATGTACACGTAAAACCGCTCTAATCCGGCTGAAACGTCGATATATGCAATAAAAACCGAACTTCTCCCCTTTTCAATATCTTACTCAGTATTTTAACGAGAAACAAATAGATGATTGAAAATGAAGTATTTAAGGTTATTATCTAATCAATTATGTGTTTGCATCATTTTTATCGTATATATATGAATTAAAACCCATGGACTGAAAATTCACAAAAACGTGGAAAACGGCAAAATATTGCCTAATTCGATGATATTTTGTTTAAATCACATGAAGGAAAAGGAGATGATAAACGTCAAAATATTGCTATATTCGATGATTTTTCGTACGAAACAAAATGCAAAAAAACTTGCTTAAAATGCAATATTATGCGAAATTCTGAGATTTGAAGGCCAAATCACATATCGTGATACTACATGAAATAGTATCGAAATATTGGTAAAAATGAATATATTTACGTAATATCAAACTACATGAAAAACGTGAAAAAAGTCACTATATAACCATATTTGAGGATTTTAACTTCAAATCATAGAGCGAGGTTTCGTATTATTTAGATCCAAGAAAAGACATATGACAATGTTGTTTCCAATACAATTGATAAAAAACAATGTGTTTTCATTAGAATTAACTATAATGTTCTTGATTTTCCGTTTATATTAACGATGGAAGATGTACACGTAAAACCGCTCTAATCCGGCTGAAACGTCGATATATGCAATAAAAACCGAACTTCTCCCCTTTTCAAAATCTTACTCAGTATTTTAACGAGAAACAAATAGATGATTGAAAATGAAGTATTTAAGGTTATTATCTAATCAATTATGTGTTTGCATCATTTTTATCGTATATATATATGAATTATTACCCATGGACGGAAAATTCACAAAAACGTGGAAAACGGCAAAATATTGCCTAATTCGATGATATTTTGTTTAAATCACATGAAGGAAAAGGAGATGATAAACGTTAAAATATTGCTAAATTCGATGATTTTTCGTACGAAGCAAAATGCAAGAAAACTTGCTTAACACTTTCGCGCTCTCGGCGCTCAAAAAAAATCAATACCCCAGATGCTTTCGGCACTTCGCGCGCCTACGCGGTAAGACCGAAAAAGTGTACACTCTTTTGACTGTCCTGACAATAATTGAAGGTGCACGTATTTAAATTTGGTATCACTGTGTTCGCAATGAAATTGTCTATAAGAGCATACCTATAAAATGCCGCCCAAGCATAAGGAGTATCAACACCAAATAAAAAACTATGCAGATCACTCGCCGAGAGCGCCAAACAGCAACAAAATGTTTCCACTCTCTTAATGGTTGCGAAGCCTACAGTTGTCCTACATCGCTAATTTTGGTATCATTGGAATTGCAATAAAATTCTCTACACAGACATATGCATATGAATGTTTAATATAGGTAATTGCCCACCCGCAAGAGTGTGTGAAGTGGAGAGTAGTTAGCCGCGAGCGCACTGGCGAAAACACAGGGGGGAAATCATGCTTGGAAAGTTTATACATTTATACGTTTCCTGACCCTACTTTTCTATGTACTATTTCTTTTTTATACCAATGTGTTCGCAATAAAATTTTCTATAAGATGAAATGTATAACATTTGTACAAAGCATGTGTAAGAGAAGCGCCAAATATAGAACCACGTCGCTCAGTATGCGTTCGCGGCAGAAACGAACGCATTGTTTTCGTTCGTTTGATGTTTGTCATGTTTATACTTGTTGAAACATTTTATAATTTGTATGACAGTGATCGCAGTAAAATTCCCTACACAGACATATACATAACACATACAAATATTTCCCACGTGTTGGATATATCAACGGCTAAAAGGAACCCACTGCCACACGCCCGCCACACCCAGAGCCACACCCCCAAACATACTTTGTGTTTTTTTTTTTTACTCATAGAAGTTTATGTGATATAATATCAACTTGTAGTTGAGACTTGTAGTTGAGACGTTGTTCTGAATCTATAATTCTTCTATTTCTTGGATGCACTGGAGGAATATGGTCTTCTACAGGAACCACCAAACTTGTAGTAGAATCTTCTATGAAATCAGAAACATCAAGTGGTTCTATGTCCTCAATGTCCATTTCAGAATTTGTGGTTGATGAGTGGGCTTGAGGTGTTGAGGTGAACAGAGGACGCCTCGCACCAGATGGGCCAGGTGTTGAAACTGCCGCGTCAGCAGGACGAGCTGCGCTGGCATCTATGTCGGGAACATGTGGTATACTTGTTGTTGTTGGTTGTCGTTCTCCCTCCCAGTGAGGGAGAACGGGAATTTCATTGAGAAAAATCTGAGAGTATCCCCATCCATTTCAGTTAAAAAATGGAATTTATAGAAATATTTTTTCGATGGACTAGAAAAGTAGGCTGTTATGCGGAATCGTAAGAAAAAACGGTGACGAGTTATCTCTAATCTAAAGCGCGAAAGTGTTAAAATGCAATATTATGCGAAATTCTGAGATTTGAAGGCCAAATCACATATCGTGATACTACATGAAATAGTATCGAAATATTGGTAAAAATGAATATATTTACGTAATATCAAACTACATGAAAAACGTGAAAAAAGTCACTATATAACCATATTTGAGGATTTTAACTTCAAATCATAGTGCGAGGTTTCGTATTATTTAGATCCAAGAAAAGACATATGACAATGTTGTTTCCAATACAAATGATAAAAAACAATGTGTTTTCATTAGAATTAACTATAATGTTCTTGATTTTCCGTTTATATTAACGATGGAAGATGTACACGTAAAACCGCTCTAATCCGGCTGAAACGTCGATATATGCAATAAAAACCGAACTTCTCCCCTTTTCAATATCTTACTCAGTATTTTAACGAGAAACAAATAAATGACTGAAAATGAAGTATTTAAGGTTATTATCTAATCAATTATGTGTTTGCATCATTTTTATCGTATATATATGAATTAAAACCCATAGACTGAAAATCCACAAAAACGTGGAAAACGGCAAAATATTGCCTAATTCGATGATATTTTGTTTAAATCACATGAAGGAAAAGGAGATGATAAACGTGAAAATATTGCTATATTCGATGATTTTTCGTACGAAACAAAATGCAAGAAAACTTGTTTAAAATGCAATATTATGCGAAATTCTGAGATTTGAAGGCCAAATCACATATCGTGATACTACATGAAATAGTATCGAAATATTGGTAAAAATGAATATATTTACGTAATATCAAACTACATGAAAAACGTGAAAAAAGTCACTATTTAACCATATTTGAGGATTTTAACTTCAAATCATACAGCGAGGTTTCGTATTATTTGGATCCAAGAAAAGACATATGACAATGTTGTTTCCAATACAAATGATAAAAATCAAAGTGTTTTCATTAGAATTAACTAAAATGTTCCTGGTTTTCCGTTTATATTACCGATAGAAGATGTACACGAAAATCGCTCTATTCCGGCTGAAACGTCGATATATGCAATAAAAACAGAACTTCTCCCCTTTTCAATATCTTACTCAGTATTTTAACGAGAAACAAATAGATGATTGAAAATGAAGTATTTAAGGTTATTATCTAATCAATTATGTGTTTGCATCATTTTTATCGTATATATATATGAATTATTACCCATGGACGGAAAATTCACAAAAACGTGGAAAACGGCAAAATATTGCCTAATTCGATGATATTTTGTTTAAATCACATGAAGGAAAAGGAGATGATAAACGTTAAAATATTGCTAAATTCGATGGTTTTTCGTACGAAGCAAAATGCAAGAAAACTTGCTTAAAATGCAATATTTTGCGAAATTCTGAGATTTGAAGGCCAAATCACATATCGTGATACTACATGAAATAGTATCGAAATATTGGTAAAAATGAATATATTTACGTAATATCAAACTACATGAAAAACGTGAAAAAAGTCACTGTATAACCATATTTGAGGAGTTTAACTTCAATTCATAGAGCGAGGTTTCGTATTATTTAGTTCCAAGAAAAGACATATGACAATGTTGTTTCCAATACAAATGATAAAAAACAATGTGTTTTCATTAGAATTAACTATAATGTTCTTGATTTTCCGTTTATATTAACGATGGAAGATGTACACGTAAAACCGCTCTAATCCGGCTGAAACGTCGATATATGCAATAAAAACCGAACTTCTCCCCTTTTCAATATCTTACTCAGTATTTTAACGAGAAACAAATAGATGATTGAAAATGAAGTATTTAAGGTTATTATCTAATCAATTATGTGTTTGCATCATTTTTATCGTATATATATGAATTAAAACCCATGGACTGAAAATTCACAAAAACGTGGAAAACGGCAAAATATTGCCTAATTCGATGATATTTTGTTTAAATCACATGAAGGAAAAGGAGATGATAAACGTCAAAATATTGCTATATTCGATGATTTTTCGTACGAAACAAAATGCAAAAAAACTTGCTTAAAATGCAATATTATGCGAAATTCTGAGATTTGAAGGCCAAATCACATATCGTGATACTACATGAAATAGTATCGAAATATTGGTAAAAATGAATATATTTACGTAATATCAAACTACATGAAAAACGTGAAAAAAGTCACTATATAACCATATTTGAGGATTTTAACTTCAAATCATAGAGCGAGGTTTCGTATTATTAAAATCCAAAAAAAGACATATGACAATGTTGGTTCCAA
Organism: Procambarus clarkii; assembly: GCF_040958095.1. NCBI lineage: Eukaryota > Metazoa > Arthropoda > Malacostraca > Decapoda > Cambaridae > Procambarus > Procambarus clarkii. Next base: position 160,405 of record NW_027189428.1, on the reverse strand, counting down.
TACAAATGATAAAAAACAATGTGTTTTCATTAGAATTAACTATAATGTTCTTGATTTTCCGTTTATATTAACGATGGAAGATGTACACGTAAAACCGCTCTAATCCGGCTGAAACGTCGATATATGCAATAAAAACCGAACTTCTCCCCTTTTCAATATCTTACTCAGTATTTTAACGAGAAACAAATAGATGATTGAAAATTAGGTATTTAAGGTTATTATCTAATCAATTATGTGTTTGCATCATTTTTATCGTATATATATATGAATTATTACCCATGGACGGAAAATTCACAAAAACGTGGAAAACGGCAAAATATTACCTAATTCGATGATATTTTGTTTAAATCACATGAAGGAAAAGGAGATGATAAACGTTAAAATATTGCTAAATTCGATGATTTTTCGTACGAAGCAAAATGCAAGAAAACTTGCTTAAAATGCAATATTATGCGAAACTCTGAGATTTGAAGGCCAAATCACATATCGTGATACTACATGAAATAGTATCGAAATATTGGTAAAAATGAATATATTTACGTAATATCAAACTACATGAAAAACGTGAAAAAAGTCACTATATAACCATATTTGAGGATTTTAACTTCAAATCATAGAGCGAGGTTTCGTATTATTTAGATCCAAGAAAAGACATATGACAATGTTGTTTCCAATACAAATGATAAAAAACAATGTGTTTTCATTAGAATTAACTATATTGTTCTTGATTTTCCGTTTATATTAACGATGGAAGATGTACACGTAAAACCGCTCTAATCCGGCTGAAACGTCGATATATGCAATAAAAACTGAACTTCTCCCCTTTTCAATATCTTACTCAGTATTTTAACGAGAAACAAATAGATGATTGAAAATGAAGTATTTAAGGTTATTATCTAATCAATTATGTGTTTGCATCATTTTTATCGTATATATATGAATTAAAACCCATGGACTGAAAATTCACCAAAACGTGGAAAACGGCAAAATATTGCCTAATTCGATGATATTTTGTTTAAATCACATGAAGGAAAAGGAGATGATAAACGTCAAAATATTGCTATATTCGATGATTTTTCGTACGAAACAAAATGCAAGAAAACTTGCTTAAAATGCAATATTATGCAAAATTCTGAGATTTGAAGGCCAAATCACATATCGTAATACTACATGAAATAGTATCGAAATATTGGTAAAAATGAATATATTTACGTAATATCAAACTACATGAAAAACGTGAAAAAAGTCACTATATAACCATATTTGAGGATTTTAACTTCAAATCATAGAGCGAGGTTTCGTATTATTTAGATCCAAGAAAAGACATATGACAATGTTGTTTCCAATACAAATGATAAAAAACAATGTGTTTTCATTAGAATTAACTATAATGTTCTTGATTTTCCGTTTATATTAACGATGGAAGATGTACACGTAAAACCGCTCTAATCCGGCTGAAACGTCGATATATGCAATAAAAACCGAACTTCTCCCCTTTTCAATATCTTACTCAGTATTTTAACGAGAAACAAATAGATGATTGAAAATGAAGTATTTAAGGTTATTATCTAATCAATTATGTGTTTGCATCATTTTTATCGTATATATATGAATTAAAACCCATGGACTGAAAATTCACAAAAACGTGGAAAACGGCAAAATATTGCCTAATTCGATGATATTTTGTTTAAATCACATGAAGGAAAAGGAGATGATAAACGTCAAAATATTGCTATATTCGATGATTTTTCGTACGAAACAAAATGCAAGAAAACTTGCTTAAAATGCAATATTATGCGAAATTCTGAGATTTGAAGGCCAAATCACATATCGTGATACTACATGAAATAGTATCGAAATATTGGTAAAAATGAATATATTTACGTAATATCAAACTACATGAAAAACGTGAAAAAAGTCACTATATAACCATATTTGAGGATTTTAACTTCAAATCATAGAGCGAGGTTTCGTATTATTTAGATCCAAGAAAAGACATATGACAATGTTGTTTCCAATACAAATGATAAAAAACAATGTGTTTTCATTAGAATTAACTATAATGTTCTTGATTTTCCGTTTATATTAACGATGGAAGATGTACACGTAAAACCGCTCTAATCCGGCTGAAACGTCGATATATGCAATAAAAACCGAACTTCTCCCCTTTTCAATATCTTACTCAGTATTTTAACGAGAAACAAATAGATGATTGAAAATTAAGTATTTAAGGTTATTATCTAATCAATTATGTGTTTGCATCATTTTTATCGTATATATATATGAATTATTACCCATGGACGGAAAATTCACAAAAACGTGGAAAACGGCAAAATATTACCTAATTCGATGATATTTTGTTTAAATCACATGAAGGAAAAGGAGATGATAAACGTTAAAATATTGCTAAATTCGATGATTTTTCGTACGAAGCAAAATGCAAGAAAACTTGCTTAAAATGCAATATTATGCGAAATTCTGAGATTTGAAGGCCAAATCACATATCGTGATACTACATGAAATAGTATCGAAATATTGGTAAAAATGAATATATTTACGTAATATCAAACTACATGAAAAACGTGAAAAAAGTCACTATATAACCATATTTGAGGATTTTAACTTCAAATCATAGAGCGAGGTTTCGTATTATTTAGATCCAAGAAAAGACATATGACAATGTTGTTTCCAATACAAATGATAAAAAACAATGTGTTTTCATTAGAATTAACTATAATGTTCTTGATTTTCCGTTTATATTAACGATGGAAGATGTACACGTAAAACCGCTCTAATCCGGCTGAAACGTCGATATATGCAATAAAAACCGAACTTCTCCCCTTTTCAATATCTTACTCAGTATTTTAACGAGAAACAAATAGATGATTGAAAATGAAGTATTTAAGGTTATTATCTAATCAATTATGTGTTTGCATCATTTTTATCGTATATATATGAATTAAAACCCATGGACTGAAAATTCACAAAAACGTGGAAAAGGCAAAATATTGCCTAATTCGATGATATTTTGTTTAAATCACATGAAGGAAAAGAAGATGATAAACGTCAAAATATTGCTATATTCGATGATTTTTCGTACGAAACAAAATGCAAGAAAACTTGCTTAAAATGCAATATTATGCAAAATTCTGAGATTTGAAGGCCAAATCACATATCGTGATACTACATGAAATAGTATCGAAATATTGGTAAAAATGAATATATTTACGTAATATCAAACTACATGAAAAACGTGAAAAAAGTCACTATATAACCATATTTGAGGATTTTAACTTCAAATCATAGAGCGAGGTTTCGTATTATTTAGATCCAAGAAAAGACATATGACAATGTTGTTTCCAATACAAATGATAAAAAACAATGTGTTTTCATTAGAATTAACTATAATGTTCTTGATTTTCCGTTTATATTAACGATGGAAGATGTACACGTAAAACCGCTCTAATCCGGCTGAAACGTCGATATATGCAATAAAAACCGAACTTCTCCCCTTTTCAATATCTTACTCAGTATTTTAACGAGAAACAAATAGATGATTGAAAATGAAGTATTTAAGGTTATTATCTAATCAATTATGTGTTTGCATCATTTTTATCGTATATATATGAATTAAAACCCATGGACTGAAAATTCACAAAAACGTGGAAAACGGCAAAATATTGCCTAATTCGATGATATTTTGTTTAAATCACATGAAGGAAAAGGAGATGATTAACGTCAAAATATTGCTATATTCGATGATTTTTCGTACGAAACAAAATGCAAGAAAACTTGCTTAAAATGCAATATTATGCGAAATTCTGAGATTTGAAGGCCAAATCACATATCGTGATACTACATGAAATAGTATCGAAATATTGGTAAAAATGAATATATTTACGTAATATCAAACTACATGAAAAACGTGAAAAAAGTCACTATATAACCATATTTGAGGATTTTAACTTCAAATCATAGAGCGAGGTTTCGTATTATTTAGATCCAAGAAAAGACATATGACAATGTTGTTTCCAATACAAATGATAAAAAACAATGTGTTTTCATTAGAATTAACTATAATGTTCTTGATTTTCCGTTTATATTAACGATGGAAGATGTACACGTAAAACCGCTCTAATCCGGCTGAAACGTCGATATATGCAATAAAAACCGAACTTCTCCCCTTTTCAATATCTTACTCAGTATTTTAACGAGAAACAAATAGATGATTGAAAATGAAGTATTTAAGGTTATTATCTAATCAATTATGTGTTTGCATCATTTTTATCGTATATATATGAATTAAAACCCATGGACTGAAAATTCACAAAAACGTGGAAAACGGCAAAATATTGCCTAATTCGATGATATTTTGTTTAAATCACATGAAGGAAAAGGAGATGATAAACGTCAAAATATTGCTATATTCGATGATTTTTCGTACGAAACAAAATGCAAGAAAACTTGCTTAAAATGCAATATTATGCAAAATTCTGAGATTTGAAGGCCAAATCACATATCGTAATACTACATGAAATAGTATCGAAATATTGGTAAAAATGAATATATTTACGTAATATCAAACTACATGAAAAACGTGAAAAAAGTCACTATATAACCATATTTGAGGATTTTAACTTCAAATCATAGAGCGAGGTTTCGTATTATTTAGATCCAAGAAAAGACATATGACAATGTTGTTTCCAATACAATTGATAAAAAACAATGTGTTTTCATTAGAATTAACTATAATGTTCTTGATTTTCCGTTTATATTAACGATGGAAGATGTACACGTAAAACCGCTCTAATCCGGCTGAAACGTCGATATATGCAATAAAAACCGAACTTCTCCCCTTTTCAAAATCTTACTCAGTATTTTAACGAGAAACAAATAGATGATTGAAAATGAAGTATTTAAGGTTATTATCTAATCAATTATGTGTTTGCATCATTTTTATCGTACATATATATGAATTATTACCCATGGACGGAAAATTCACAAAAACGTGGAAAACGGCAAAATATTGCCTAATTCGATGATATTTTGTTTAAATCACATGAAGGAAAAGGAGATGATAAACGTTAAAATATTGCTAAATTCGATGATTTTTCGTACGAAGCAAAATGCAAGAAAACTTGCTTAAAATGCAATATTATGCGAAATTCTGAGATTTGAAGGCCAAATCACATATCGTGATACTACATGAAATAGTATCGAAATATTGGTAAAAATGAATATATTTACGTAATATCAAACTACATGAAAAACGTGAAAAAAGTCACTATATAACCATATTTGAGGATTTTAACTTCAAATCATAGTGCGAGGTTTCGTATTATTTAGATCCAAGAAAAGACATATGACAATGTTGTTTCCAATACAAATGATAAAAAACAATGTGTTTTCATTAGAATTAACTATAATGTTCTTGATTTTCCGTTTATATTAACGATGGAAGATGTACACGTAAAACCGCTCAAATCCGGCTGAAACCTCGATATATGCAATAAAAACCGAACTTCTCCCCTTTTCAATATCTTACTCAGTATTTTAACGAGAAACAAATAAATGATTGAAAATGAAGTATTTAAGGTTATTATCTAATCAATTATGTGTTTGCATCATTTTTATCGTATATATATGAATTAAAACCCATGGACTGAAAATCCACAAAAACGTGGAAAACGGCAAAATATTGCCTAATTCGATGATATTTTGTTTAAATCACATGAAGGAAAAGGAGATGATAAACGTGAAAATATTGCTATATTCGATGATTTTTCGTACGAAACAAAATGCAAGAAAACTTGTTTAAAATGCAATATTATGCGAAATTCTGAGATTTGAAGGCCAAATCACATATCGTGATACTACATGAAATAGTATCGAAATATTGGTAAAAATGAATATATTTACGTAATATCAAACTACATGAAAAACGTGAAAAAAGTCACTATTTAACCATATTTGAGGATTTTAACTTCAAATCATACAGCGAGGTTTCGTATTATTTGGATCCAAGAAAAGACATATGACAATGTTGTTTCCAATACAAATGATAAAAATCAAAGTGTTTTCATTAGAATTAACTAAAATGTTCCTGGTTTTCCGTTTATATTACCGATAGAAGATGTACACGAAAATCGCTCTATTCCGGCTGAAACGTCGATATATGCAATAAAAACAGAACTTCTCCCCTTTTCAATATCTTACTCAGTATTTTGACGAGAAACAAATAGTTGATTGAAAATGAAGTATTTAAGGTTATTATCTAATCAATTATGTATTTGCATCATTTTTATCGTATATATATATGAATTAATACCCATGGACGGAAAATTTACAAAAACGTGGAAAACGGCAAAATATTGCCTAATTCGATGATATTTTCTTTAAATCACATGAAGGAAAAGGGGATGATAAACGTCAAAATATTGCTATATTCGATGATTTTTCGTACGAAACAAAATGCAAGAAAACTTGTTTAAAATGCAATATTATGCGAAATTCTGAGATTTGAAGGCCAAATCACATATCGTGATACTACATGAAATAGTATCGAAATATTGGTAAAAATGAATATATTTACGTAATATCAAACTACATGAAAAACGTGAAAAAAGTCACTATTTAACCATATTTGAGGATTTTAACTTCAAATCATACAGCGAGGTTTCGTATTATTTGGATCCAAGAAAAGACATATGACAATGTTGTTTCCAATACAAATGATAAAAATCAAAGTGTTTTCATTAGAATTAACTAAAATGTTCCTGGTTTTCCGTTTATATTACCGATAGAAGATGTACACGAAAATCGCTCTATTCCGGCTGAAACGTCGATATATGCAATAAAAACAGAACTTCTCCCCTTTTCAATATCTTACTCAGTATTTTGACGAGAAACAAATAGTTGATTGAAAATGAAGTATTTAAGGTTATTATCTAATCAATTATGTATTTGCATCATTTTTATCGTATATATATATGAATTAATACCCATGGACGGAAAATTTACAAAAACGTGGAAAACGGCAAAATATTGCCTAATTCGATGATATTTTCTTTAAATCACATGAAGGAAAAGGGGATGATAAACGTCAAAATATTGCTAAATTCGATGATTTTTCGTACGAAACAAAATGCAAGAAAACTTGCTTAAAATGCAATATTATGCAAAATTCTGAGATTTGAAGGCCAAATCACATATCGTGATACTACATGAAATAGTATCGAAATATTGGTAAAAATGAATATATTTACGTAATATCAAACTACATGAAAAACGTGAAAAAAGTCACTGTATTACCATATTTGAGGATTTTAACTTCAAATCATAGAGCGAGGTTTCGTATTATTTAGATCCAAGAAAAGACATATGACAATGTTGTTTCCAATACAAATGATAAAAAACAATGTGTTTTCATTAGAATTAACTATAATGTTCTTGATTTTCCGTTTATATTAACGATGGAAGATGTACACGTAAAACCGCTCTAATCCGGCTGAAACGTCGATATATGCAATAAAAACCGAACTTCTCCCCTTTTCAATATCTTACTCAGTATTTTAACGAGAAACAAATAGATGATTGAAAATGAAGTATTTAAGGTTATTATCTAATCAATTATGTGTTTGCATCATTTTTATCGTATATATATGAATTAAAACCCATGGACTGAAAATTCACAAAAACGTGGAAAAGGCAAAATATTGCCTAATTCGATGATATTTTGTTTAAATCACATGAAGGAAAAGGAGATGATAAACGTCAAAATATTGCTATATTCGATGATTTTTCGTACGAAACAAAATGCAAGAAAACTTGCTTAAAATGCAATATTATGCAAAATTCTGAGATTTGAAGGCCAAATCACATATCGTGATACTACATGAAATAGTATCGAAATATTGGTAAAAATGAATATATTTACGTAATATCAAACTACATGAAAAACGTGAAAAAAGTCACTATATAACCATATTTGAGGATTTTAACTTCAAATCATAGAGCGAGGTTTCGTATTATTTAGATCCAAGAAAAGACATATGACAATGTTGTTTCCAATACAAATGATAAAAAACAATGTGTTTTCATTAGAATTAACTATAATGTTCTTGATTTTCCGTTTATATTAACGATGGAAGATGTACACGTAAAACCGCTCTAATCCGGCTGAAACGTCGATATATGCAATAAAAACCGAACTTCTCCCCTTTTCAATATCTTACTCAGTATTTTAACGAGAAACAAATAGATGATTGAAAATGAAGTATTTAAGGTTATTATCTAATCAATTATGTGTTTGCATCATTTTTATCGTATATATATGAATTAAAACCCATGGACTGAAAATTCACAAAAACGTGGAAAACGGCAAAATATTGCCTAATTCGATGATATTTTGTTTAAATCACATGAAGGAAAAGGAGATGATTAACGTCAAAATATTGCTATATTCGATGATTTTTCGTACGAAACAAAATGCAAGAAAACTTGCTTAAAATGCAATATTATGCGAAATTCTGAGATTTGAAGGCCAAATCACATATCGTGATACTACATGAAATAGTATCGAAATATTGGTAAAAATGAATATATTTACGTAATATCAAACTACATGAAAAACGTGAAAAAAGTCACTATATAACCATATTTGAGGATTTTAACTTCAAATCATAGAGCGAGGTTTCGTATTATTTAGATCCAAGAAAAGACATATGACAATGTTGTTTCCAATACAAATGATAAAAAACAATGTGTTTTCATTAGAATTAACTATAATGTTCTTGATTTTCCGTTTATATTAACGATGGAAGATGTACACGTAAAACCGCTCTAATCCGGCTGAAACGTCGATATATGCAATAAAAACCGAACTTCTCCCCTTTTCAATATCTTACTCAGTATTTTAACGAGAAACAAATAGATGATTGAAAATGAAGTATTTAAGGTTATTATCTAATCAATTATGTGTTTGCATCATTTTTATCGTATATATATGAATTAAAACCCATGGACTGGAAATTCACAAAAACGTGGAAAACGGCAAAATATTGCCTAATTCGATGATATTTTGTTTAAATCACATGAAGGAAAAGGAGATGATAAACGTTAAAATATTGCTATATTCGATGATTTTTCGTACGAAACAAAATGCAAGAAAACTTGCTTAAAATGCAATATTATGCAAAATTCTGAGATTTGAAGGCCAAATCACATATCGTAATACTACATGAAATAGTATCGAAATATTGGTAAAAATGAATATATTTACGTAATATCAAACTACATGAAAAACGTGAAAAAAGTCACTATATAACCATATTTGAGGATTTTAACTTCAAATCATAGAGCGAGGTTTCGTATTATTTAGATCCAAGAAAAGACATATGACAATGTTGTTTCCAATACAATTGATAAAAAACAATGTGTTTTCATTAGAATTAACTATAATGTTCTTGATTTTCCGTTTTTATTAACGATGGAAGATGTACACGTAAAACCGCTCTAATCCGGCTGAAACGTCGATATATGCAATAAAAACCGAACTTCTCCCCTTTTCAAAATCTTACTCAGTATTTTAACGAGAAACAAATAGATGATTGAAAATGAAGTATTTAAGGTTATTATCTAATCAATTATGTGTTTGCATCATTTTTATCGTATATATATATGAATTATTACCCATGGACGGAAAATTCACAAAAACGTGGAAAACGGCAAAATATTGCCTAATTCGATGATATTTTGTTTAAATCACATGAAGGAAAAGGAGATGATAAACGTTAAAATATTGCTAAATTCGATGATTTTTCGTACGAAGCAAAATGCAAGAAAACTTGCTTAAAATGCAATATTATGCGAAATTCTGAGATTTGAAGGCCAAATCACATATCGTGATACTACATGAAATAGTATCGAAATATTGGTAAAAATGAATATATTTACGTAATATCAAACTACATGAAAAACGTGAAAAAAGTCACTATATAACCATATTTGAGGATTTTAACTTCAAATCATAGAGCGAGGTTTCGTATTATTTAGATCCAAGAAAAGACATATGACAATGTTGTTTCCAATACAATTGATAAAAAACAATGTGTTTTCATTAGAATTAACTATAATGTTCTTGATTTTCCGTTTATATTAACGATGGAAGATGTACACGTAAAACCGCTCTAATCCGGCTGAAACGTCGATATATGCAATAAAAACCGAACTTCTCCCCTTTTCAAAATCTTACTCAGTATTTTAACGAGAAACAAATAGATGATTGAAAATGAAGTATTTAAGGTTATTATCTAATCAATTATGTGTTTGCATCATTTTTATCGTATATATATATGAATTATTACCCATGGACGGAAAATTCACAAAAACGTGGAAAACGGCAAAATATTGCCTAATTCGATGATATTTTGTTTAAATCACATGAAGGAAAAGGAGATGATAAACGTTAAAATATTGCTAAATTCGATGATTTTTCGTACGAAGCAAAATGCAAGAAAACTTGCTTAAAATGCAATATTATGCGAAATTCTGAGATTTGAAGGCCAAATCACATATCGTGATACTACATGAAATAGTATCGAAATATTGGTAAAAATGAATATATTTACGTAATATCAAACTACATGAAAAACGTGAAAAAAGTCACTATTTAACCATATTTGAGGATTTTAACTTCAAATCATACAGCGAGGTTTCGTATTATTTGGATCCAAGAAAAGACATATGACAATGTTGTTTCCAATACAAATGATAAAAATCAAAGTGTTTTCATTAGAATTAACTAAAATGTTCCTGGTTTTCCGTTTATATTACCGATAGAAGATGTACACGAAAATCGCTCTATTCCGGCTGAAACGTCGATATATGCAATAAAAACAGAACTTCTCCCCTTTTCAAAATCTTACTCAGTATTTTAACGAGAAACAAATAGATGATTGAAAATGAAGTATTTAAGGTTATTATCTAATCAATTATGTGTTTGCATCATTTTTATCGTATATATATGAATTAAAACCCATGGACTGAAAATTCACAAAAACGTGGAAAAGGCAAAATATTGCCTAATTCGATGATATTTTGTTTAAATCACATGAAGGAAAAGGAGATGATAAACGTCAAAATATTGCTATATTCGATGATTTTTCGTACGAAACAAAATGCAAGAAAACTTGCTTAAAATGCAATATTATGCAAAATTCTGAGATTTGAAGGCCAAATCACATATCGTGATACTACATGAAATAGTATCGAAATATTGGTAAAAATGAATATATTTACGTAATATCAAACTACATGAAAAACGTGAAAAAAGTCACTATATAACCATATTTGAGGATTTTAACTTCAAATCATAGAGCGAGGTTTCGTATTATTTAGATCCAAGAAAAGACATATGACAATGTTGTTTCCAATACAAATGATAAAAAACAATGTGTTTTCATTAGAATTAACTATAATGTTCTTGATTTTCCGT
>NW_027189428.1:0-148411 GCF_040958095.1 Procambarus clarkii | reverse complement strand
TCATAGCGAGGTTTCGTATTATTTAGTTCCAAGAAAAGACATATGACAATGTTGTTTCCAATACAAATGATAAAAATCAAAGTTTTTTCATTAGAATTAACTAAAATGTTCCTGGTTTTCCGTTTATATTACCGATGGAAGATGTACACGATAATCGCTCTATTCCGGCTGAAACGTCGATATATGCAATAAAAACAGAACTTCTCCCCTTTTCAATATCTTACTCAGTATTTTAACGAGAAACAATAGATGATTGAAAATGAAGTATTTAAGGTTATTTTCTAATCAATTATGTGTTTGCATCACTTTTATAGTATATATGAATCATATATCTTTCTACCCATGGACTGAAATTCACAAAACGTGGAAAACGGCAAAATATTGCCTAATTCGATGATATTTTGTTTAAATCACATGAAGGAAAAGGGGATGATAAACGTCAAAATATTGCTAAATTCGATGATTTTTCGTACGAAACAAAATGCAAGAAAACTTGCTTAAAATGCAATATTATGCGAAATTCTGAGATTTCAAGGCCAAATCACATATCGTGATACTCCATGAAATAGTATCGAAATAATGGTAAAAATGAATATATTTACGTAATATCAAACTACATGAAAAACGTGAAAAAGTCACTATTTAACCATATTTGATGATTTTAACTTTAAATCATAGAGCGAGGTTTCGTATTATTTGGATCCAAGAAAAGACATATGACAATGTTGTTTCCAACAAATGATAAAAATCAAAGTGTTTTCATTAGAATTAACTAAAATGTTCCTGATTTTCCGTTTATATTACCGATGGAAGATGTACACGATAATCGCTCTATTCCGGCTGAAACGTCGATATATGCAATAAAAACAGAACTTCTCCCCTTTTCAATAATTTACTCAGTATTTTAACGAGAAACAAATAGATGATTGAAAATGAAGTATTTAAGGTTATTATCTAATCAATTATGTGTTTGCATCATTTTTATCGTATATATATGAATTAATACCCATGGACTGAAAATTCACAAAAACGTGGAAAACGGCAAAATATTGCCTAATTCGATGATATTTTGTTTAAATCACATGAAGGAAAAGGGGATGATAAACGTCAAAATATTGCTAAATTCGATGATTTTTCGTACGAAACAAAATGCAAGAAAACTTGCTTAAAATGCAATATTACGCGAAATTCTGCGATTTGAAGGGCAAATCACATATCGTGAAACTACATGAAATAGTATCGGAATTTTGGTAAAAATGATATATTTGCGTAATATCAAACTACATGATTAACGTGAAAAAGTTACTATTTTACCATATTTGAGGATTTTACCTTCAAATCATAGAGCGAGGTTTCGTATTATTTAAATCCAAGAAAAGACATATGACAATGTTGTTTCCAATACAAATGATAAAAATCAATGTGTTTTCATTAGAATTAACTAAAATGTTCCTGATTTTCCGTTTATATTACCGATGGAAGATGTACACGAAAACCGCTCTATTCCGGCTGAAACGTCGATATATGCAATAAAATCAGAACTTCTCCCCCTTTCACTATCTTACTCAGTATTTTAACGAGAAAGAAATAGTTGATTGAAAATGAAGTATTTAAGGTTATTATCTAATCAATTATGTGTTTGCATCATTTTTATCGTATATGTATGAATTAAAACCCATGGACTGAAAATTCACAAAAACGTGGAAAACGGCAAAATATTGCCTAATTCGATGATATTTTGTTTAAATCACATGAAGGAAAAGGGGATGATAAACGTCAAAATATTGCTAAATTCGATGATTTTTCGTACGAAACAAAATGCAAGAAAACTTGCTTAAAATGCAATATTATGCGAAATTCTGAGATTTGAAGGCCAAATCACATATCGTGATACTACATGAAATAGTATCGAAATATTGGTAAAAAATGAATATATTTACGCAATATCAAACTACATGATTAACGTGAAAAAGTTACTATTTTACCATATTTGAGGATTTTAACTTCAAATCATAGAGCGAGGTTTCGTATTATTTAGATCCAAGAAAAGACATATGACAATGTTGTTTCCAATACATATGATAAAAATCAATGAGTTTTCATTAGAATTAACTAAAATGTTCCTGATTTTCCGTTTATATTACCGATGGAAGATGCACACGAAAACCGCTCTATTCCGGCTGAAATGTCGATATATGCAATAAAATCAGAACTTCTCCCCCTTTCAATATCTTACTCAGTATTTTAACGAGAAAGAAATAGTTGATTGAAAATGAAGTATTTAAGGTTATTATCTAATCAATTATGTGTTTGCATCATTTTTATCGTATATATATGAATTAAAACCCATGGACTAAAAATTCACAAAAACGTGGAAAACGGCAAAATATTGCCTAATTCGATGATATTTTGTTTAAATCACATGAAGGAAAAGGAGATGATAAACGTTAAAATATTGCCAAATTCGATGATTTTTCGTACGAAGCAAAATGCAAGAAAACTTGCTTAAAATGCAATATTATGCGAAATTCTGCGATTTGAAGGCCAAATCACATATCGTGATACTACATGAAATAGTATCGAAATATTGGTAAAAATGAATATATTTACGTAATATCAAACTACATGAAAAACGTGAAAAAAATCACTATATAACCATATTTGAGGATTTTAACTTCAAATCATAGAGCGAGGTTTCGTATTATTTAGATCCACGAAAAGACATATGACAATGTTGTTTCCAATACAAATTATAAAAAACAATGTGTTTTCGTTAGAATTAACTATAATGTTCTTGATTTTCCGTTTATATTAACGATGGAAGATGTACACGTAAAACCGCTCTAATCCGGTTGAAACGTCGATATATGCAATAAAAACCGAACTTCTCCCCTTTTCAATATCTTACTCAGTATTTTAACGATAACAAATAGATGATTGAAAATGAAGTATTTAAGGTTATTATCTAATCAATTATGTGTTTGCATCATTTTTATCGTATATATATTGTGAATTAATACCCATGGACGGAAAATTCACAAGAACGTGGAAAACGGCAAAATATTGCCTAATTCGATGATATTTTGTTTAAATCACATGAAGGAAAAGGAGATGATAAACGTTAAAATATTGCTAAATTCGATGATTTTTCGTACGAAGCAAAATGCAAGAAAACTTGCTTAAAATGCAATATTATGCGAAATTCTGAGATTTGAAGGCCAAATCACATATCGTGATACTACATGAAATAGTATCGAAATATTGGTAAAAATGAATATATTTACGTAATATCAAACTACATGAAAATCGTGAAAAAAGTCACTATTTAACCAAATTTGAGGATTATAACTTAGAATCATAGAGCGAGGTTTCGTATTATTTAGATCCAAGAAAAGACATATGACAATGTTGTTCCAATACAAATGATAAAAATCAATGTGTTTTCATTAGAATTAACTAAAATGTTCCTGATTTTCCGTTTATATTACTGATGGAAGATGTACACGTAAAACCGCTCTATTCCGGCTGAAACGTACAATAAATGCATGCAATTAAAACAACTTCTCCCCTATTCAATATCTTACTCAGTATTTTAACGAGAAACAAATAGATGATTGAAAATGAAGTATTTAAGGTTATTATCTAATCAATTATGTGTTTGCATCATTTTTATCGTATATATATATGAATTAATACCCATGGATGGAAAATTCACAAAAACGTGGAAAACGGCAAAATATTGCCTAATTCGATGATATTTTGTTTAAATCACATGAAGGAAAAGGAGATGATAAACGTTAAAATATTGCTAAATTCGATGATTTTTCGTACAAAACAAAATGCAAGAAAACTTGCTTAAAATGCAATATTATGCGAAATTCTGAGATTTGATGGCCAAATCACATATCGTGATACTACTTGAAATAGTATCGAAATATTGGTAAAAATGAATATATATACGTAATATCAAACTATATGAAAAATGTGAAAAAAGTCACTATATAACCATATTTGAGGATTTTAACTTCAAATCATAGCGAGGTTTCGTATTATTTAGTTCCAAGAAAAGACATATGACAATGTTGTTTCCAATACAAATGATAAAAATCAAAGTGTTTTCATTAGAATTAACTAAAATGTTCCTGGTTTTCCGTTTATATTACCGATGGAAGATGTACACGATAATCGCTCTATTCCGGCTGAAACGTCGATATGCAATAAAAACAGAACTTCTCCCCTTTTCAATATCTTACTCAGTATTTTAACGAGAAACAAATAGATGATTGAAAATGAAGTATTTAAGGTTATTTTCTAATCAATTATGTGTTTGCATCACTTTTATAGTATATATATGAATCATATATCTTTTTACCCATGGACTGAAAATTCACAAAAACGTGGAAAACGGCAAAATATTGCCTAATTCGATGATATTTTGTTTAAATCACATGAAGGAAAAGGAGATGATAAACGTCAAAATATTGCTAAATTCGATGATTTTTCGTACGAAACAAAATGCAAGAAAACTTGCTTAAAATGCAATATTATGCGAAATTCTGAGATTTCAAGGCCAAATCACATATCGTGATACTCCATGAAATAGTATCGAAATAATGGTAAAAATGAATATATTTACGTAATATCAAACTACATGAAAAACGTGAAAAAGTCACTATTTAACCATATTTTGTGTTTAAATAAACAAATTTAATTTAATAAACGGAAACATTTATTAAACGGAAAACCAGGAACATTTTAGATAATTCTAATGAAAACACTTTGATTTTGATCATTTGTATTGGAAACAACATTGTCATATGTCTTTTCTTGGATCCAAATAATACGAAACCTCGCTCTATGATTTAAAGTTAAAATCCTCAAATATGGTTAAATAGTGACTTTTTTCACGTTTTTCATGTAGTTTGATATTACGTAAATATATTCATTTTTACCATTATTTCGATACTATTTCATGTAGTATCATGATATGTGATTTGGCCTTGAAATCTCAGAATTTCGCATAATATTGCATTTTAAGCAAGTTTTCTTGCATTTTGATTCGTACGAAAAATCATCGAATTTAGCAATATTTTGACGTTTATCATCCCCTTTTCCTACATGTGATTTAAAAAAATATCATCGAATTAGGCAATATTTTGCCGTTTTCCACGTTTTGTGAATTTTCAGTCCATGGGTAGAAAAGACATATGATTCATATATATACGATAAAAGTGATGCAAACACATAATTGATTAGAAAATAACCTTAAATACTTCATTTTCAATCATCTATTTGTTTCTCGTTAAAATACTGAGTAAGATATTGAAAAGGGGAGAAGTTCTGTTTTTATTGCATGCATTTATTGTACGTTTCAGCTGGAATAGAGCGGTTTTACGTGTTTATCTTCCATCAGTAATATAAACGGAAAATCAGGAACATTTTAGGTAATTCTAATGAAAACACATTGATTTTTATCATTTGTATTGGAAACAACATTGTCATATGTCTTTTCTTGGATCTAAATAATACGAAACCTCGCTCTATGATTTAAAGTTAAAATCTTCATATATGGTTATATAGTGATTTTTTCACGTTTTTCATGTAGTTTGATATTACGTAAATATATTCATTTTTACCAATATTTCGATACTATTTCATGTAGTATCACGATATGTGATATGGCCTTCAAATCTCAGAATTTCGCATAATATTGCATTTTAAGCAAGTTTTCTTGCATTTTGTTTCGTACGAAAATCATCGAATTCAGCAATGTTTTGACGTTTATCATCCCCTTTTCCTTCATGTGATTTAAATAAAATATCATCGAATTAGGCAATATTTTGCCGTTTTCCACGTTTTTGTGAATTTTTTGTCCATGGGTATTAATTCATATATATACGATGAAAATGATGCAAACACATAAATGATTAGATAATAACCTTAAATACTTCATTTTCAATCATCTATTTGTTTCTCGTTAAAATACCGAGTAAATTATTGAAAAGGGGAGAAGTTCTGTTTTTATTGCATATATCGACGTTTCAGCCGGAATAGAGCGATTTTCGTGTACATCTTCCATCGGTAATATAAACGGAAAATCAGGAACATTTTAGATAATTCTAATGAAAACACTTTGATTTTTATCATTTGTATTGGAAACAACATTGTCATATGTCTTTTCTTGGATCCAAATAATACGAAACCTCGCTCTATGATTTAAAGTTAAAATCCTCTAATATGGTTAAATAGTGACTTTTTTCACGTTTTTCATGTAGTTTGATATTACGTAAATATATTCATTTTTACCATTATTTCGATACTATTTCATGTTGTATCACGATATGGGATTTGGCCTTGAAATCTCAGAATTTCGCATAATATTGCATTTTAAGGAAGTTTTCTTGCATTTTGTTTCGTACGAAAAATCATCGAATTTAGCAATATTTTGACGTTTATCATCCCCTTTTCCTACATGTGATTTAAACAAAATATCATCGAATTAGGCAATATTTTGCCGTTTTCCACGTTTTTGTGAATTTTCAGTCCATGGGTAGAAAAGACATATGATTCATATATATACGATAAAAGTGATGCAAACACATAATTGATTAGAAAATAACCTTAAATACTTCATTTTCAATCATCTATTTGTTTCTCGTTAAAATACTGAGTAGGATATTGAAAAGGGGAGAAGTTCTGTTTTTATTGCATGCATTTATTGTACGTTTCAGCTGGAATAGAGCGGTTTTACGTGTTTATCTTCCATCAGTAATATAAACGGAAAATCAGGAACATTTTAGTTAATTCTAATGAAAACACATTGATTTTTATCATTTGTATTGGAAACAACATTGTCATATGTCTTTTCTTGGATCTAAATAATACGAAACCTCGCTCTATGATTTAAAGTTAAAATCTTCAAATATGGTTATATAGTGATTTTTTCACGTTTTTCATGTAGTTTGATATTACGTAAATATATTCATTTTTACCAATATTTCGATACTATTTCATGTAGTATCACGATATGTGATTTGGCCTTCAAATCTCAGAATTTCGCATAATATTGCATTTTAAGCAAGTTTTCTTGCATTTTGTTTCGTACGAAAAATCATCGAATTTAGCAATATTTTGACGTTTATCATCCCCTTTTCCTACATGTGATTTAAACAAAATATCATCGAATTAGGCAATATTTTGCCGTTTTCCACGTTTTTGTGAATTTTCAGTCCATGGGTAGAAAAGACATATGATTCATATATATACGATAAAAGTGATGCAAACACATAATTGATTAGAAAATAACCTTAAATACTTCATTTTCAATCATCTATTTGTTTCTCGTTAAAATACTGAGTAGGATATTGAAAAGGGGAGAAGTTCTGTTTTTATTGCATGCATTTATTGTACGTTTCAGCTGGAATAGAGCGGTTTTACGTGTTTATCTTCCATCAGTAATATAAACGGAAAATCAGGAACATTTTAGTTAATTCTAATGAAAACACATTGATTTTTATCATTTGTATTGGAAACAACATTGTCATATGTCTTTTCTTGGATCTAAATAATACGAAACCTCGCTCTATGATTTAAAGTTAAAATCTTCAAATATGGTTATATAGTGATTTTTTCACGTTTTTCATGTAGTTTGATATTACGTAAATATATTCATTTTTACCAATATTTCGATACTATTTCATGTAGTATCACGATATGTGATTTGGCCTTCAAATCTCAGAATTTCGCATAATATTGCATTTTAAGCAAGTTTTCTTGCATTTTGTTTCGTACGAAAAATCATCGAATTCAGCAATGTTTTGACGTTTATCATCCCCTTTTCCTTCATGTGATTTAATCAAAATATCATCGAATTAGGCAATATTTTGCCGTTTTCCACGTTTTTGTGAATTTTCAGTCCATGGGTATTAATTCATATATATACGATAAAAATGATGCAAACACATAATTGATTAGATAATAACCTTAAATACTTCATTTTCAATCATCTATTTGTTTCTCGGTAAAATACCCTAGTAAGATATTGAAAAGGGGAGAAGTTCGGTTTTTATTGCATATATCGACGTTTCAGCCGGATTAGAGCGGTTTTACGTGTACATCTTCCCTCGTTAATATAAACAGAAAATCAAGAACATTTTAGTTATTTCTAATGAAAACACATTGTTTTTTATCATTTGTATTGGAAACAACATTGTCATATGTCTTTTCTTGGATCTAAATAATACGAAACCTTGCTCTATGATTTGAAGTTAAAATCCTCAAATATGGTTATATAGTGACTTTTTTCACGTTTTTCATGTAGTTTGATATTACGTAAATATATTAATTTTTACCAATATTTCGATACTATTTCATGTAGTATCACGATATGTGATTTGGCCTTCAAATCTCAGAATTTCGCATAATATCGCATTTTAAGCAAGTTTTCTTGCATTTTGTTTCGTACGAAAAATCATCGAATTTAGCAATATTTTAACGTTTATCATCTCCTTTTCCTTCATGTGATTTAAACAAAATATCATCGAATTAGGCAATATTTTGCCGTTTTCCACGTTTTTGTGAATTTTCCGTCCATGGGTATTAATTCTTATATATACGATAAAAATGATGCAAACACATAATTGATTAGATAATAACCTTAAATACTTCATTTTCAATCATCTATTTGTTTCTCGTTAAAATACTGAGTAAATTATTGAAAAGGGGAGAAGTTCTGTTTTTATTGCATATATCGACGTTTCTGCCGGAATAGAGCGATTTTCGTGTACATCTTCCGTTGGTAATATAAACGGAAAACCAGGAACATTTTAGATAATTCTAATGAAAACACTTTGATTTTTATCATTTGTATTGGAAACAACATTGTCATATGTCTTTTCTTGGATCCAAATAAAACGAAACCTCGCTCTATGATTTAAAGTTAAAATCCTCAAATATGGTTAAATAGTGACTTTTTTCACGTTTTTCATGTAGTTTGATATTACGTAAATATATTCATTTTTACCATTATTTCGATACTATTTCATGTAGTATCATAATATGTGATTTGGCCTTGAAATCTCAGAATTTCGCATAATATTGCATTTTATGCAAGTTTTCTTGCATTTTGTTTCGTACGAAAAATCATCGAATTTAGCAATATTTTGACGTTTATCATCCCCTTTTCCTACATGTGATTTAAACAAAATATCATCGAATTAGGCAATATTTTGCCGTTGTCCACGTTTTTGTAAATTTTCAGTCCATGGGTAGAAAAGACATATGATTCATATATATACGATAAAAGTGATGCAAACACATAATTGATTAGAAAATAACCTTAAATACTTCATTTTCAATCATCTATTTGTTTCTCGTTAAAATACTGAGTAAGATATTGAAAAGGGGAGAAGTTCTGTTTTTATTGCATGCATTTATTGTACGTTTCAGCTGGAATAGAGCGGTTTTACGTGTTTATCTTCCATCAGTAATATAAACGGAAAATCAGGAACATTTTAGTTAATTCTAATGAAAACACATTGATTTTTATCATTTGTATTGGAAACAACATTGTCATATGTCTTTTCTTGGATCTAAATAATACGAAACCTCGCTCTTTGATTTGAAGTTAAAATCTTCAAATATGGTTATATAGTGATTTTTTCACGTTTTTCATGTAGTTTGATATTACGTAAATATATTCATTTTTACCAATATTTCGATACTATTTCATGTAGTATCACGATATGTGATTTGGCCTTCAAATCTCAGAATTTCGCATAATATTGCATTTTAAGCAAGTTTTCTTGCATTTTGTTTCGTACGAAAATCATCGAATTCAGCAATGTTTTGACGTTTATCATCCCCTTTTCCTTCATGTGATTTAAAAAAATATCATCGAATTAGGCAATATATTGCCGTTTTCCACGTTTTTGTGAATTTTCAGTCCATGGGTATTAATTCATATATATACGATAAAAATGATGCAAACACATAATTGATTAGATAATAACCTTAAATACTTCATTTTCAATCATCTATTTGTTTCTCGGTAAAATACTGGGTAAGATATTGAAAAGGGGAGAAGTTCGGTTTTTATTGCATATATCGACGTTTCAGCCGGAATAGAGCGATTTTCGTGTACATCTTCCATCGGTAATATAAACGGAAAATCAGGAACATTTTAGATAATTCTAATGAAAACACTTTGATTTTTATCATTTGTATTGGAAACAACATTGTCATATGTCTTTTCTTGGATCCAAGTAATACGAAACCTCGCTCTATGATTTAAAGTTAAAATCCTCAAATATGGTTAAATAGTGACTTTTTTCACGTTTTTCATGTAGTTTGATATTACGTAAATATATTCATTTTTACCATTATTTCGATACTATTTCATGTAGTATCACGATATGTGATTTGGCCTTCAAATCTCAGAATTTCGCATAATATCGCATTTTAAGCAAGTTTTCTTGCATTTTGTTTCGTACGAAAAATCATCGAATTTAGCAATATTTTGTGTTTAAATAAACAAATTTAATTTAATAAACGGAAACATTTATTAAACGGAAAACCAGGAACATTTTAGATAATTCTAATGAAAACACTTTGATTTTGATCATTTGTATTGGAAACAACATTGTCATGTCTTTTCTTGGATCCAAATAATACGAAACCTCGCTCTATGATTTAAAGTTAAAATCCTCAAATATGGTTAAATAGTGACTTTTTTCACGTTTTTCATGTAGTTTGATATTACGTAAATATATTCATTTTTACCATTATTTCGATACTATTTCATGTAGTATCATGATATGTGATTTGGCCTTGAAATCTCAGAATTTCGCATAATATTGCATTTTAAGCAAGTTTTCTTGCATTTTGATTCGTACGAAAAATCATCGAATTTAGCAATATTTTGACGTTTATCATCCCCTTTTCCTACATGTGATTTAAACAAAATATCATCGAATTAGGCAATATTTTGCCGTTGTCCACGTTTTTGTGAATTTTCAGTCCACGGGTAGAAAAGACATATGATTCATATATATACGATAAAAGTGATGCAAACACATAATTGATTAGAAAATAACCTTAAATACTTCATTTTCAATCATCTATTTGTTTCTCGTTAAAATACTGAGTAAGATATTGAAAAGGGGAGAAGTTCTGTTTTTATTGCATGCATTTATTGTACGTTTCAGCTGGAATAGAGCGGTTTTACGTGTTTATCTTCCATCAGTAATATAAACGGAAAATCAGGAACATTTTAGTTAATTCTAATGAAAACACATTGATTTTTATCATTTGTATTGGAAACAACATTGTCATATGTCTTTTCTTGGATCTAAATAATACGAAACCTCGCTCTATGATTTAAAGTTAAAATCCTCAAATATGGTTAAATAGTGACTTTTTTCACGTTTTTCATGTAGTTTGATATTACGTAAATATATTCATTTTTACCATTATTTCGATACTATTTCATGTAGTATCATAATATGTGATTTGGCCTTGAAATCTCAGAATTTCGCATAATATTGCATTTTATGCAAGTTTTCTTGCATTTTGTTTCGTACGAAAAATCATCGAATTTAGCAATATTTTGACGTTTATCATCCCCTTTTCCTACATGTGATTTAAACAAAATATCATCGAATTAGGCAATATTTTGCCGTTGTCCACGTTTTTGTGAATTTTCAGTCCATGGGTAGAAAAGACATATGATTCATATATATACGATAAAAGTGATGCAAACACATAATTGATTAGAAAATAACCTTAAATACTTCATTTTCAATCATCTATTTGTTTCTCGTTAAAATACTGAGTAAGATATTGAAAAGGGGAGAAGTTCTGTTTTTATTGCATGCATTTATTGTACGTTTCAGCTGGAATAGAGCGGTTTTACGTGTTTATCTTCCATCAGTAATATAAACGGAAAATCAGGAACATTTTAGTTAATTCTAATGAAAACACATTGATTTTTATCATTTGTATTGGAAACAACATTGTCATATGTCTTTTCTTGGATCTAAATAATACGAAACCTCGCTCTATGATTTGAAGTTAAAATCTTCAAATATGGTTATATAGTGATTTTTTCACGTTTTTCATGTAGTTTGATATTACGTAAATATATTCATTTTTACCAATATTTCGATACTATTTCATGTAGTATCACGATATGTGATTTGGCCTTCAAATCTCAGAATTTCGCATAATATTGCATTTTAAGCAAGTTTTCTTGCATTTTGTTTCGTACGAAAATCATCGAATTCAACAATGTTTTGACGTTTATCATCCCCTTTTCCTTCATGTGATTTAAACAAAATATCATCGAATTAGGCAATATTTTGCCGTTTTCCACGTTTTTGTGAATTTTTTGTCCATGGGTATTAATTCATATATATACGATGAAAATGATGCAAACACATAAATGATTAGATAATAACCTTAAATACTTCATTTTCAATCATCTATTTGTTTCTCGTTAAAATACTGAGTAAATTATTGAAAAGGGGAGAAGTTCTGTTTTTATTGCATATATCGACGTTTCAGCCGGAATAGAGCGATTTTCGTGTACATCTTCCATCGGTAATATAAACGGAAAATCAGGAACATTTTAGATAATTCTAATGAAAACACTTTGATTTTTATCATTTGTATTGGAAACAACATTGTCATATGTCTTTTCTTGGATCCAAATAATACGAAACTTCGCTCTATGATTTAAAGTTAAAATCCTCTAATATGGTTAAATAGTGACTTTTTTCACGTTTTTCATGTAGTTTGATATTACGTAAATATATTCATTTTTACCATTATTTCGATACTATTTCATGTTGTATCACGATATGGGATTTGGCCTTGAAATCTCAGAATTTCGCATAATATTGCATTTTAAGGAAGTTTTCTTGCATTTTGTTTCGTACGAAAAATCATCGAATTTAGCAATATTTTGACGTTTATCATCCCCTTTTCCTACATGTGATTTAAACAAAATATCATCGAATTAGGCAATATTTTGCCGTTTTCCACGTTTTTGTGAATTTTCAGTCAATGGGTAGAAAAGACATATGATTCATATATATACGATAAAAGTGATGCAAACACATAATTGATTAGAAAATAACCTTAAATACTTCATTTTCAATCATCTATTTGTTTCTCGTTAAAATACTGAGTAGGATATTGAAAAGGGGAAAGTTCTGTTTTTATTGCATGCATTTATTGTACGTTTCAGCTGGAATAGAGCGGTTTTACGTGTTTATCTTCCATCAGTAATATAAACGGAAAATCAGGAACATTTTAGTTAATTCTAATGAAAACACATTGATTTTTATCATTTGTATTGGAAACAACATTGTCATATGTCTTTTCTTGGATCTAAATAATACGAAACATCGCTCTATGATTTAAAGTTAAAATCTTCAAATATGGTTATATAGTGATTTTTTCACGTTTTTCATGTAGTTTGATATTACGTAAATATATTCATTTTTACCAATATTTCGATACTATTTCATGTAGTATCACGATATGTGATTTGGCCTTCAAATCTCAGAATTTCGCATAATATTGCATTTTAAGCAAGTTTTCTTGCATTTTGTTTCGTACGAAAAATCATCGAATTCAGCAATGTTTTGACGTTTATCATCCCCTTTTCCTTCATGTGATTTAATCAAAATATCATCGAATTAGGCAATATTTTGCCGTTTTCCACGTTTTTGTGAATTTTCAGTCCATGGGTATTAATTCATATATATACGATAAAAATGATGCAAACACATAATTGATTAGATAATAACCTTAAATACTTCATTTTCAATCATCTATTTGTTTCTCGGTAAAATACCCTAGTAAGATATTGAAAAGGGGAGAAGTTCGGTTTTTATTGCATATATCGACGTTTCAGCCGGATTAGAGCGGTTTTACGTGTACATCTTCCCTCGTTAATATAAACAGAAAATCAAGAACATTTTAGTTATTTCTAATGAAAACACATTGTTTTTTATCATTTGTATTGGAAACAACATTGTCATATGTCTTTTCTTGGATCTAAATAATACGAAACCTTGCTCTATGATTTGAAGTTAAAATTCTCAAATATGGTTATATAGTGACTTTTTTCACGTTTTTCATGTAGTTTGATATTACGTAAATATATTAATTTTTACCAATATTTCGATACTATTTCATGTAGTATCACGATATGTGATTTGGCCTTCAAATCTCAGAATTTCGCATAATATCGCATTTTAAGCAAGTTTTCTTGCATTTTGTTTCGTACGAAAAATCATCGAATTTAGCAATATTTTAACGTTTATCATCTACTTTTCCTTCATGTGATTTAAACAAAATATCATCGAATTAGGCAATATTTTGCCGTTTTCCACGTTTTTGTGAATTTTCCGTCCATGGGTATTAATTCATATATATACGATAAAAATGATGCAAACACATAATTGATTAGATAATAACCTTAAATACTTCATTTTCAATCATCTATTTGTTTCTCGTTAAAATACTGAGTAAATTATTGAAAAGGGGAGAAGTTCTGTTTTTATTGCATATATCGACGTTTCTGCCGGAATAGAGCGATTTTCGTGTACATCTTCCATTGGTAATATAAACGGAAAACCAGGAACATTTTAGATAATTCTAATGAAAACACTTTGATTTTTATCATTTGTATTGGAAACAACATTGTCATATGTCTTTTCTTGGATCCAAATAAAACGAAACCTCGCTCTATGATTTAAAGTTAAAATCCTCAAATATGGTTAAATAGTGACTTTTTTCACGTTTTTCATGTAGTTTGATATTACGTAAATATATTCATTTTTACCATTATTTCGATACTATTTCATGTAGTATCATAATATGTGATTTGGCCTTGAAATCTCAGAATTTCGCATTATATTGCATTTTATGCAAGTTTTCTTGCATTTTGTTTCGTACGAAAAATCATCGAATTTAGCAATATTTTGACGTTTATCATCCCCTTTTCCTACATGTGATTTAAACAAAATATCATCGAATTAGGCAATATTTTGCCGTTGTCCACGTTTTTGTGAATTTTCAGTCCATGGGTAGAAAAGACATATGATTCATATATATACGATAAAAGTGATGCAAACACATAATTGATTAGAAAATAACCTTAAATACTTCATTTTCAATCATCTATTTGTTTCTCGTTAAAATACTGAGTAAGATATTGAAAAGGGGAGAAGTTCTGTTTTTATTGCATGCATTTATTGTACGTTTCAGCTGGAATAGAGCGGTTTTACGTGTTTATCTTCCATCAGTAATATAAACGGAAAATCAGGAACATTTTAGTTAATTCTAATGAAAACACATTGATTTTTATCATTTGTATTGGAAACAACATTGTCATATGTCTTTTCTTGGATCTAAATAATACGAAACCTCGCCCTATGATTTAAAGTTAAAATCTTCAAATATGGTTATATAGTGATTTTTTCACGTTTTTCATGTAGTTTGATATTACTTAAATATATTCATTTTTACCAATATTTCGATACTATTTCATGTAGTATCACGATATGTGATTTGGCCTTCAAATCTCAGAATTTCGCATAATATTGCATTTTAAGCAAGTTTTCTTGCATTTTGTTTCGTACGAAAAATCATCGAATTCAGCAATTTTTGACGTTTATCATTCCCTTTTCCTTCACGTGATTTAATCAAAATATCATCGAATTAGGCAATATTTTGCCGTTTTCCACGTTTTTGTGAATTTTCAGTCCATGGGTATTAATTCATATATATACGATAAAAATGATGCAAACACATAATTGATTAGATAATAACCTTAAATACTTCATTTTCAATCATCTATTTGTTTCTCGGTAAAATACTGAGTAAGATATTGAAAAGGGGAGAAGTTCGGTTTTTATTGCATATATCGACGTTTCAGCCGGATTAGAGCGGTTTTACGTGTACATCTTCCCTCGTTAATATAAACGGAAAATCAAGAACATTTTAGTTATTTCTAATGAAAACACATTGTTTTTTATCATTTGTATTGGAAACAACATTGTCATATGTCTTTTCTTGGATCTAAATAATACGAAACCTTGCTCTATGATTTGAAGTTAAAATCCTCAAATATGGTTATATAGTGACTTTTTTCACGTTTTTCATGTAGTTTGATATTACGTAAATATATTCATTTTTACCAATATTTCGATACTATTTCATGTAGTATCACGATATGTGATTTGGCCTTCAAATCTCAGAATTTCGCATAATATCGCATCGTAAGCAAGTTTTCTTGCATTTTGTTTCGTACGAAAAATCATCGAATTTAGCAATATTTTAACGTTTATCATCTCCTTTTCCTTCATGTGATTTAAACAAAATATCATCGAATTAGGCAATATTTTGCCGTTTTCCACGTTTTTGTGAATTTTCCGTCCATGGGTATTAATTCATATATATACGATAAAAATGATGCAAACACATAATTGATTAGATAATAACCT
This sequence comes from Procambarus clarkii, assembly GCF_040958095.1. Taxonomy (NCBI): domain Eukaryota; kingdom Metazoa; phylum Arthropoda; class Malacostraca; order Decapoda; family Cambaridae; genus Procambarus; species Procambarus clarkii. Next base: position 131,897 of record NW_027189428.1, on the reverse strand, counting down.
TAAATACTTCATTTTCAAGCATCTATTTGTTTCTCGTTAAAATACTGAGTAAATTATTGAAAAGAGGGAGAAGTTCTGTTTTTATTGCATATATCGACGTTTCAGCCGGAATAGAGCGATTTTCGTGTACATCTTCCATCGGTAATATAAACGGAAAACCAGGAACATTTTAGTTAATTTTAATGAAAACACTTTGATTTTTATCATTTGTATTGGAAACAACATTGTCATATGTCTTTTCTTGGATCCAAATAATACGAAACCTCGCTCTATGATTTAAAGTTAAAATCCTCAAATATGGTTAAATGGTGACATTTTTCACGTTTTTCATGTAGTTTGATATTACGTAAATATATTCATTTTTACCATTATTTCGATACTATTTCATGTAGTATCACGATATGTGATTTGGCCTTGAAATCTCAGAATTTCGCATAATATTGCATTTTAAGCAAGTTTTCTTGCATTTTGTTTCGTAGGAAAAATCATCGAATTCAGCAATGTTTTGACGTTTATCATCCCCTTTTTCTTCATGTGATTTAAACAAAATATCATCGAATTAGGCAATATTTTGCCGTTTTCCACGTTTTTGTGAATTTTCAGTCCATTGGTAGAAAAGAAATATGATTCATATATATACGATTAAAGTGATGCAAACACATAATTGATTAGAAAATAACCTTAAATACTTCATTTTCAATCATCTATTTGTTTCTCGTTAAAATACTGAGTAAATTATTGAAAAGGGGAGAAGATCTGTTTTTATTGCATATATCGACGTTTCAGCCGGAATAGAGCGATTTTCGTGTACATCTTCCATCGGTAATATAAACGGAAAACCAGGAACATTTTAGTTAATTCTAATGAAAACACATTGATTTTTATCATTTGTATTGGAAACAACATTGTCATATGTCTTTTCTTGGATCTAAATAATACGAAACCTCGCTCTATTACCTCCTCGAAGGTAAAATCCTCAAATATGGTAAAATAGTAACTTTTTCACGTTAATCATGTAGTTTGATATTACGCAAATATATTCATTTTTACCAATATTCCGATACTATTTCATGTAGTATCACGATATGTGATTTGCCCTTCAAATCGCAGAATTTCGCGTAATATTGCATTTTAAGCAAGTTTTCTTGCATTTTGTATCGTACGAAAAATCATCGAATTTATCAATATTTTGACGTTTATCATCCCCTTTTCCTTCATGTGATTTAAACAAAATATCATCGAATTAGGCAATATTTTGCCGTTTTTCCACGTTTTTGTGAATTTTCAGTCCATGGGTATTAATTCATATATATACGATAAAAATGATACAAACACATAATTGATTAGATAATAACCTTAAATACTTCATTTTCAATCAACTATTTGTTTCTCGTTAAAATACTGAGTAAGATATTGAAAAGGGGAGAAGATCTGTTTTTATTGCATATATCGACGTTTCAGCCGGAATAGAGCGATTTTCGTGTACATCTTCCGTCGGTAATATAAACGGAAAACCAGGGACATTTTAGTTAATTCCAATGCAACACTTTGATTTTTATCATTTGTATTGGAAACAACATTGTCATATGTCTTTTCTTGGATCCAAATAATACGAAACCTACCTCTATGATTTAAAGGTAAAATCCTCATATATGGTTAAATAATGATTTTTTTCACGTTTTTCATGTAGTTTGATATTACGTAAATATATTCATTTTTACCATTATTTCGATACTATTTCATGTAGTATCACGATATGTGATTTGGCCTTGAAATCTCAGAATTTCGCATAATATTGCATTTTAAGCAAGTTTTCTTGCATTTTGTTTCGTACGAAAAATCATCGAATTCAGCAATGTTTTTTAACGTTTATCATCCCCTTTTCCTTCATGTGATTTAAACAAAATATCATCGAATTAGGCAATATTTTGCCGTTTTCCACGTTTTTGTGAATTTTCAGTCCATGGGTATTAATTCATATATATACGATAAAAATGCTGCAAACACATAATTGATTAGATAATAACCTTAAATACTTCATTTTCAATCATCTATTTGTTTCTCGGTAAAATACTGAGTAAGATATTGAAAAGGGGAGTAGTTCGGTTTTTATTGCATATATCGACGTTTCAGCCGGCTTAGAGCGGTTTTACGTGTACATCTTCCCTCGTTAATATAAACAGAAAATCAAGAACGTTTTAGTTATTTCTAATGAAAACACATTGTTTTTTAACATTTGTATTGGAAACAACATTGTCATATGTCTTTTCTTGGATCTAAATAATACGAAACCTTGCTCTATGATTTGAAGTTAAAATCCTCAAATATGGTTATATAGTGACTTTTTTCACGTTTTTCATGTAGTTTGATATTACGTAAATATATTCATTTTTACCAATATTTCGATACTATTTCATGTAGTATCACGATATGTGATTTGGCCTTCAAATCTCAGAATTTCGCATAATATCGCATTTTAAGCAAGTTTTCTTGCATTTTGTTTCGTACGAAAAATCATCGAATTTAGCAATATTTTAACGTTTATCATCTCCTTTTCCTTCATGTGATTTAAACAAAATATCATCGAATTAGGCAATATTTTGGCGTTTTCCACGTTTTGTGAATTTTCAGTCCATGGGTTTTAATTCATACATATACGATAAAAATGATGCAAACACATAATTGATTAGATAATAACCTTAAATACTTCATTTTCAATCAACTATTTCTTTCTCGTTAAAATACTGAGTAAGATATTGAAAGGGGGGAGAAGTTCTGATTTTATTGCATATATCGACGTTTCAGCCGGAATAGAGCGACTTTCGTGTACATCTTCCATCGGTAATATAAACGGAAAATCAGGAACATTTTAGTTAATTCTAATGAAAACACATTGATTTTTATCATTTGTATTGGAAACAACATTGTCATATGTCTTTTCTTGGATCTAAATAATACGAAACCTCGCTCTATTACCTCCTCGAAGGTAAAATCCTCAAATATGGTAAAATAGTAACTTTTTCACGTTAATCATGTAGTTTGATATTACGCAAATATATTCATTTTTACCAATATTCCGATACTATTTCATGTAGTATCACGATATGTGATTTGCCCTTCAAATCGCAGAATTTCGCGTAATATTGCATTTTAAGCAAGTTTTCTTGCATTTTGTTTCGTACGAAAAATCATCGAATTTAGCAATATTTTGACGTTTATCATCCCCTTTTCCTTCATGTGATTTAAACAAAATATCATCGAATTAGGCAATATTTTGCTGTTTTTCCACGTTTTTGTGAATTTTCAGTCCATGGGTATTAATTCATATATATACGATAAAAATGATACAAACACATAATTGATTAGATAATAACCTTAAATACTTCATTTTCAAGCAACTATTTGTTTCTCGTTAAAATACTGAGTAAGATATTGAAAAGGGAGAAGATCTGTTTTTATTGCATATATCGACGTTTCAGCCGGAATAGAGCGATTTTCGTGTACATCTTCCGTCGGTAATATAAACGGAAAACCAGGGACATTTTAGTTAATTCCAATGAAAACACTTTGATTTTTATCATTTGTATTGGAAACAACATTGTCATATGTCTTTTCTTGGATCCAAATAATACGAAACCTACCTCTATGATTTAAAGGTAAAATCCTCAAATATCGTTAAATGGTGACTTTTTTCACGTTTTTCATGTAGTATGATATTACGTAAATATATTCATTTTTACCATTATTTCGATACTATTTCATGTAGTATCACGATATGTGATTTGGCCTTGAAATCTCAGAATTTCGCATAATATTGCATTTTAAGCAAGTTTTCTTGCATTTTGTTTCGTACGAAAAATCATCGAATTCAGCAATGTTTTGACGTTTATCATCCCCTTTTCCTTCATGTGATTTAAACAAAATATCATCGAATTAGGCAATATTTTGCCGTTTTCCACGTTTTTGTGAATTTTCAGTCCATGGGTATTAATTCATATATATACGATAAAAATGATTCAAACACATAATTGATTAGATAATAACCTTAAATACTTCATTTTCAATCATCTATTTGTTTCTCGGTAAAATACTGAGTAAGATATTGAAAAGGGGAGTAGTTCGGTTTTTATTGCATATATCGACGTTTCAGCCGGATTAGAGCGGTTTTACGTGTACATCTTCCCTCGTTAATATAAACAGAAAATCAAGAACATTTTAGTTATTTCTAATGAAAACACATTGTTTTTTATCATTTGTATTGGACACAACATTGTCATATGTCTTTTCTTGGATCTAAATAATACGAAACCTTGCTCTATGATTTGAAGTTAAAATCCTCAAATATGGTTATATAGTTACTTTTTTCACGTTTTTCATTTAGTTTGATATTACGTAAATATATTCATTTTTACCAATATTTCGATACTATTTCATGTAGTATCACGATATGTGATTTGGCCTTCAAATCTCAGAATTTCGCATAATATCGCATTTTAAGCAAGTTTTCTTGCATTTTTTTCGTACGAAAAATCATCGATTTAGCAATATTTTGTGTTTAAATAAACAAATTTAATTTAATAAACGAAACATTTATTAAACGGAAAACCAGGAACATTTTAGATAATTCTAATGAAAACACTTTGATTTTGATCATTTGTATTGGAAACATTGTCATATGTCTTTTCTTGGATCCAAATAATACGAAACCTCGCTCTATGATTTAAAGTTAAAATCCTCAATATGGTTAATATAGTGACTTTTTTCACGTTTTTCATGTAGTTTGATATTACGTAAATATATTCAATTTTTACCATTATTTCGATACTATTTCATGTAGTATCACTGATATGTGATTTGGCCTTGAAAGTCTCAGAATTTCGCATAATATTGCATTTTAAGCAAGTTTTCTTGCATTTTGATTCGTACGAAAAATCATCGAATTTAGCAATATTTTGACGTTATCATCCCCTTTTCCTCATGTGATTTAAACAAAATTATCATCGAATTAGGCAATATTTTGCCGTTTTCCACGTTTTGTGAATTTTCAGTCCATGGGTTAAAAGACATATATTCATATATATAAGATAAAAGTGATGCAAACACATAATTGATTAGAAAATAACCTTAAATACTTCATTTCAATCATCTATTTGTTTCTCGTTAAAATACTGAGTAAGATATTGAAAAGGGGAGAAGTTCTGTTTTTATTGCATGCATTATTGTACGTTTCAGCTGGAATAGAGCGGTTTTACGTGTTTATCTTCCATCAGTAATATAAACGGAAAATCAGGAACATTTAGGTAATTCTAATGAGAAACACATTGATTTTTATCATTTGTATGGAAACAAAATTGTCATATGTCTTTTCTTGGATCTAAATAATACGAAACCTCGCTCTATGATTTAAAGTTAAAATCTTCATATATGGTTATATAGTGATTTTTTTCACGTTTTTCATGTAGTTTGATATTACGTAAATATATTCATTTTTAACCAATATTTCGATACTATTTCATGTAGTATCACGATATGTGATTTGGCCTTCAAATCTCAGAATTTCGCATAATATTGCATTTTAAGCAAGTTTTCTTGCATTTTGTTTCGTACGAAAATCATCGAATTCAGCAATGTTTTGACGTTTATCATCCCCTTTTCCTTCATGTGATTTAAATAAAATATCATCGAATTAGGCAATATTTTGCCGTTTTCCACGTTTTTGTGAATTTTTGTCCATGGGTATTAATTCATATATATACGATGAAAATGATGCAAACACATAAATGATTAGATAATAACCTTAAATACTTCATTTTCAATCATCTATTTGTTTCTCGTTAAATACCGAGTAAATTATTGAAAAGGGGAGAAGTTCTGTTTTTATTGCATATATCGACGTTCAGCCGGAATAGAGCGATTTTCGTGTACATCTTCCATCGGTAATATAAACGGAAAATCAGGAACATTTTAGATAATTCTAATGAAAACACTTTGATTTTTATCATTTGTATTGGAAACAACATTGTCATATGTCTTTTCTTGGATCCAAATAATACGAAACCTCGCTCTATGATTTAAAGTTAAAATCCTCTAATATGGTTAAATAGTGACTTTTTTCACGTTTTTCATGTAGTTTGATATTACGTAAATATATTCATTTTTACCATTATTTCGATACTATTTCATGTTGTATCACGATATGGGATTTGGCCTTGAAATCTCAGAATTTCGCATAATATTACTTTTAAGGAAGTTTTCTTGCATTTTGTTTCGTACGAAAAATCATCGAATTTAGCAATATTTTGACGTTTATCATCCCCTTTTCCTACATGTGATTTAAACAAAATATCATCGAATTAGGCAATATTTTGCCGTTTTCCACGTTTTGTGAATTTTCAGTCCATGGGTAGAAAAGACATATGATTCATATATATACGATAAAAGTGATGCAAACACATAATTGATTAGAAATAACCTTAAATACTTCATTTTCAATCATCTATTTGTTTCTCGTTAAAATACTGAGTAGGATATTGAAAAGGGGAGAAGTTCTGTTTTTATTGCATGCATTTATTGTACGTTTCAGCTGGAATAGAGCGGTTTTACGTGTTATCTTCCATCAGTAATATAAACGGAAAATCAGGAACATTTTAGTTAATTCTAATGAAAACACATTGATTTTTATCATTTGTATTGGAAACAACATTGTCATATGTCTTTTCTTGGATCTAAATAATACGAAACCTCGCTCTATGATTTAAAGTTAAAATCTTCAAATATGGTTATATAGTGATTTTTTCACGTTGTTCATGTAGTTTGATATTACGTAAATATATTCATTTTTACCATATTTCGATACTATTTCATGTAGTATCACGATATGTGATTTGGCCTTCAAATCTCAGAATTTCGCATAATATTGCATTTTAAGCAAGTTTTCTTGCATTTTGTTTCGTACGAAAAATCATCGAATTCAGCAATGTTTTGACGTTTATCATCCCCTTTTCCTTCATGTGATTTAATCAAAATATCATCGAATTAGGCAATATTTTGCCGTTTTCCACGTTTTTGTGAATTTTCAGTCCATGGGTATTAATTCATATATATACGATAAAAATGATGCAAACACATAATTGATTAGATAATAACCTTAAATACTTCATTTTCAATCATCTATTTGTTTCTCGGTAAAATACCCTAGTAAGATATTGAAAAGGGGAGAAGTTCGGTTTTATTGCATATATCGACGTTTCAGCCGGAATTAGAGCGGTTTTACGTGTACATCTTCCCTCGTTAATATAAACAGAAAATCAAGAACATTTTAGTTATTTCTAATGAAAACACATTGTTTTTTATCATTTGTATTGGAAACAACATTGTCATATGTCTTTTCTTGGATCTAAATAATACGAAACCTTGCTCTATGATTTGAAGTTAAAATCCTCAAATATGGTTATATAGTGACTTTTTTCACGTTTTTCATGTAGTTTGATATTACGTAAATATATTAATTTTTACCAATATTTCGATACTATTTCATGTAGTATCACGATATGTGATTTGGCCTTCAAATCTCAGAATTTCGCATAATATCGCATTTTAAGCAAGTTTTCTTGCATTTTGTTTCGTACGAAAATCATCGAATTTAGCAATATTTTAACGTTTATCATCTCCTTTCCTTCATGTGATTTAAACAAAATATCATCGAATTAGGCAATATTTGCCGTTTTCCCACGTTTTTGTGAATTTTCCGTCCATGGGTATTAATTCATATATATACGATAAAAATGATGCAAACACATAATTGATTAGATAATAACCTTAAATACTTCATTTCAATCATCTATTTGTTTCTCGTTAAAATACTGAGTAAATTATTGAAAAGGGGAGAAGTTCTGTTTTTATTGCATATATCGACGTTTCTGCCGGAATAGAGCGATTTTCGTGTACATCTTCCGTTGGTAATATAAACGGAAAACCAGGAACATTTTAGATAATTCTAATGAAAACACTTTGATTTTTATCATTTGTATTGGAAACAACATTGTCATATGTCTTTTCTTGGATCCAAATAAAACGAAAACCTCGCTCTATGATTTAAAGTTAAAATCCTCAAATATGGTTAAATAGTGACTTTTTTCACGTTTTTCATGTAGTTTGATATTACGTAAATATATTCATTTTTACCATTATTTCGATACTATTTCATGTAGTATCATAATATGTGATTTGGCTTGAAATCTCAGAATTTCGCATAATATTGCATTTTATGCAAGTTTTCTTGCATTTTGTTTCGTACGAAAAATCATCGAATTTAGCAATATTTTGACGTTTATCATCCCCTTTTCCTACATGTGATTTAAACAAATATCATCGAATTAGGCAATATTTTGCCGTTGTCCACGTTTTTGTGAATTTTCAGTCCATGGGTAGAAAAGACATATGATTCATATATATACGATAAAAGTGATGCAAACACATAATTGATTAGAAAATAACCTTAAATACTTCATTTTCAATCATCTATTTGTTTCTCGTTAAAATACTGAGTAAGATATTGAAAAGGGGAGAAGTTCTGTTTTTATTGCATGCATTTATTGTACGTTTCAGCTGGAATAGAGCGGTTTTACGTGTTTATCTTCCATCAGTAATATAAACGGAAAATCAGGAACATTTTAGTTAATTCTAATGAAAACACATTGATTTTTATCATTTGTATTGGAAACAACATTGTCATATGTCTTTTCTTGGATCTAAATAATACGAAACCTCGCTCTTTGATTTGAAGTTAAAATCTTCAAATATGGTTATATAGTGATTTTTTTCACGTTTTTCATGTAGTTTGATATTACGTAAATATATTCATTTTTACCAATATTTCGATACTATTTCATGTAGTATCACGATATGTGATTTGGCCTTCAAATCTCAGAATTTCGCATAATATTGCATTTTAAGCAAGTTTTCTTGCATTTTGTTTCGTACGAAAATCATCGAATTCAACAATGTTTTGACGTTTATCATCCCCTTTTCCTTCATGTGATTTAAAAAAATATCATCGAATTAGGCAATATATTGCCGTTTTCCACGTTTTTGTGAATTTTCAGTCCATGGGTATTAATTCATATATATACGATAAAAATGATGCAAACACATAATTGATTAGATAATAACCTTAAATACTTCATTTTCAATCATCTATTTGTTTCTCGGTAAAATACTGGGTAAGATATTGAAAAGGGGAGAAGTTCGGTTTTTATTGCATATATCGACGTTTCAGCCGGAATAGAGCGATTTTCGTGTACATCTTCCATCGGTAATATAAACGGAAAATCAGGAACATTTTAGATAATTCTAATGAAAACACTTTGATTTTTATCATTTGTATTGGAAACAACATTGTCATATGTCTTTTCTTGATCCAAGTAATACGAAACCTCGCTCTACGATTTAAAGTTAAAATCCTCAAATATGGTTAAATAGTGACTTTTTTCACGTTTTTCATGTAGTTTGATATTACGTAAATATATTCATTTTTACCATTATTTCGATACTATTTCATGTAGTATCACGATATGTGATTTGGCCTTCAAATCTCAGAATTTCGCATAATATCGCATTTTAAGCAAGTTTTCTTGCATTTTGTTTCGTACGAAAAATCATCGAATTTAGCAATATTTTGTGTTTAAATAAACAAATTTAATTTAATAAACGGAAACATTTATTAAGCGGAAAACCAGGAACATTTTAGATAATTCTAATGAAAACACTTTGATTTTGATCATTTGTATTGGAAACAACATTGTCATATGTGTTTTCTTGGATCCAAATAATACGAAACCTCGCTCTATGATTTAAAGTTAAAATCCTCAAATATGGTTAAATAGTGACTTTTTTCACGTTTTTCATGTAGTTTGATATTACGTAAATATATTCATTTTTACCATTATTTCGATACTATTTCATGTAGTATCATGATATGTGATTTGGCCTTGAAATCTCAGAATTTCGCATAATATTGCATTTTAAGCAAGTTTTCTTGCATTTTGATTCGTACGAAAAATCATCGAATTTAGCAATATTTTGACGTTTATCATCCCCTTTTCCTACATGTGATTTAAACAAATATCATCGAATTAGGCAATATTTTGCCGTTGTCCACGTTTTTGTGAATTTTCAGTCCATGGGTAGAAAAGACATATGATTCATATATATACGATAAAAGTGATGCAAACACATAATTGATTAGAAAATAACCTTAAATACTTCATTTTCAATCATCTATTTGTTTCTCGTTAAAATACTGAGTAAGATATTGAAAAGGGGAGAAGTTCTGTTTTTATTGCATGCATTTATTGTACGTTTCAGCTGGAATAGAGCGGTTTTACGTGTTTATCTTCCATCAGTAATATAAACGGAAAATCAGGAACATTTTAGTTAATTCTAATGAAAACACATTGATTTTTATCATTTGTATTGGAAACAACATTGTCATATGTCTTTTCTTGGATCTAAATAATACGAAACCTCGCTCTATGATTTAAAGTTAAAATCCTCAAATATGGTTAAATAGTGACTTTTTTCACGTTTTTCATGTAGTTTGATATTACGTAAATATATTCATTTTTACCATTATTTCGATACTATTTCATGTAGTATCATAATATGTGATTTGGCCTTGAAATCTCAGAATTTCGCATAATATTGCATTTTATGCAAGTTTTCTTGCATTTTGTTTCGTACGAAAAATCATCGAATTTAGCAATATTTTGACGTTTATCATCCCCTTTTCCTACATGTGATTTAAACAAAATATCATCGAATTAGGCAATATTTTGCCGTTGTCCACGTTTTTGTGAATTTTCAGTCCATGGGTAGAAAAGACATATGATTCATATATATACGATAAAAGTGATGCAAACACATAATTGATTAGAAAATAACCTTAAATACTTCATTTTCAATCATCTATTTGTTTCTCGTTAAAATACTGAGTAAGATATTGAAAAGGGGAGAAGTTCTGTTTTTATTGCATGCATTTATTGTACGTTTCAGCTGGAATAGAGCGGTTTTACGTGTTTATCTTCCATCAGTAATATAAACGGAAAATCAGGAACATTTTAGTTAATTCTAATGAAAACACATTGATTTTTATCATTTGTATTGGAAACAACATTGTCATATGTCTTTTCTTGGATCTAAATAATACGAAACCTCGCTCTATGATTTGAAGTTAAAATCTTCAAATATTGTTATATAGTGATTTTTTCACGTTTTTCATGTAGTTTGATATTACGTAAATATATTCATTTTTACCAATATTTCGATACTATTTCATGTAGTATCACGATATGTGATTTGGCCTTCAAATCTCAGAATTTCGCATAATATTGCATTTTAAGCAAGTTTTCTTGCATTTTGTTTCGTACGAAAATCATCGAATTCAACAATGTTTTGACGTTTATCATCCCCTTTTCCTTCATGTGATTTAAACAAAATATCATCGAATTAGGCAATATTTTGCCGTTTTCCACGTTTTTGTGAATTTTTTGTCCATGGGTATTAATTCATATATATACGATGAAAATGATGCAAACACATAAATGATTAGATAATAACCTTAAATACTTCATTTTCAATCATCTATTTGTTTCTCGTTAAAATACTGAGTAAATTATTGAAAAGGGGAGAAGTTCTGTTTTTATTGCATATATCGACGTTTCAGCCGGAATAGAGCGATTTTCGTGTACATCTTCCATCGGTAATATAAACGGAAAATCAGGAACATTTTAGATAATTCTAATGAAAACACTTTGATTTTTATCATTTGTATTGGAAACAACATTGTCATATGTCTTTTCTTGGATCCAAATAATACGAAACCTCGCTCTATGATTTAAAGTTAAAATCCTCTAATATGGTTAAATAGTGACTTTTTTCACGTTTTTTATGTAGTTTGATATTACGTAAATATATTCATTTTTACCATTATTTCGATACTATTTCATGTTGTATCACGATATGGGATTTGGCCTTGAAATCTCAGAATTTCGCATAATATTGCATTTTAAGGAAGTTTTCTTGCATTTTGTTTCGTACGAAAAATCATCGAATTCAGCAATGTTTTGACGTTTATCATCCCCTTTTCCTTCATGTGATTTAATCAAAATATCATCGAATTAGGCAATATTTTGCCGTTTTCCACGTTTTTGTGAATTTTCAGTCCATGGGTATTAATTCATATATATACGATAAAAATGATGCAAACACATAATTGATTAGATAATAACCTTAAATACTTCATTTTCAATCATCTATTTGTTTCTCGGTAAAATACCCTAGTAAGATATTGAAAAGGGGAGAAGTTCGGTTTTTATTGCATATATCGACGTTTCAGCCGGATTAGAGCGGTTTTACGTGTACATCTTCCCTCGTTAATATAAACAGAAAATCAAGAACATTTTAGTTATTTCTAATGAAAACACATTGTTTTTTATCATTTGTATTGGAAACAACATTGTCATATGTCTTTTCTTGGATCTAAATAATACGAAACCTTGCTCTATGATTTGAAGTTAAAATCCTCAAATATGGTTATATAGTGACTTTTTTCACGTTTTTCATGTAGTTTGATATTACGTAAATATATTAATTTTTACCAATATTTCGATACTATTTCATGTAGTATCACGATATGTGATTTGGCCTTCAAATCTCAGAATTTCGCATAATATCGCATTTTAAGCAAGTTTTCTTGCATTTTGTTTCGTACGAAAAATCATCGAATTTAGCAATATTTTAACGTTTATCATCTACTTTTCCTTCATGTGATTTAAACAAAATATCATCGAATTAGGCAATATTTTGCCGTTTTCCACGTTTTTGTGAATTTTCCGTCCATGGGTATTAATTCATATATATACGATAAAAATGATGCAAACACATAATTGATTAGATAATAACCTTAAATACTTCATTTTCAATCATCTATTTGTTTCTCGTTAAAATACTGAGTAAATTATTGAAAAGGGGAGAAGTTCTGTTTTTATTGCATATATCGACGTTTCTGCCGGAATAGAGCGATTTTCGTGTACATCTTCCATTGGTAATATAAACGGAAAACCAGGAACATTTTAGATAATTCTAATGAAAACACTTTGATTTTTATCATTTGTATTGGAAACAACATTGTCATATGTCTTTTCTTGGATCCAAATAAAACGAAACCTCGCTCTATGATTTAAAGTTAAAATCCTCAAATATGGTTAAATAGTGACTTTTTTCACGTTTATCATGTAGTTTGATATTACGTAAATATATTCATTTTTACCATTATTTCGATACTATTTCATGTAGTATCATAATATGTGATTTGGCCTTGAAATCTCAGAATTTCGCATAATATTGCATTTTATGCAAGTTTTCTTGCATTTTGTTTCGTACGAAAAATCATCGAATTTAGCAATATTTTGACGTTTATCATCCCCTTTTCCTACATGTGATTTAAACAAAATATCATCGAATTAGGCAATATTTTGCCGTTGTCCACGTTTTTGTGAATTTTCAGTCCATGGGTAGAAAAGACATATGATTCATATTTATACGATAAAAGTGATGCAAACACATAATTGATTAGAAAATAACCTTAAATACTTCATTTTCAATCATCTATTTGTTTCTCGTTAAAATACTGAGTAAGATATTGAAAAGGGGAGAAGTTCTGTTTTTATTGCATGCATTTATTGTACGTTTCAGCTGGAATAGAGCGGTTTTACGTGTTTATCTTCCATCAGTAATATAAACGGAAAATCAGGAACATTTTAGTTAATTCTAATGAAAACACATTGATTTTTATCATTTGTATTGGAAACAACATTGTCATATGTCTTTTCTTGGATCTAAATAATACGAAACCTCGCTCTATGATTTGAAGTTAAAATCTTCAAATATGGTTATATAGTGATTTTTTCACGTTTTTCATGTAGTTTGATATTACGTAAATATATTCATTTTTACCAATATTTCGATACTATTTCATGTAGTATCACGATATGTGATTTGGCCTTCAAATCTCAGAATTTCGCATAATATTGCATTTTAAGCAAGTTTTCTTGCATTTTGTTTCGTACGAAAATCATCGAATTCAACAATGTTTTGACGTTTATCATCCCCTTTTCCTTCATGTGATTTAAACAAAATATCATCGAATTAGGCAATATATTGCCGTTTTCCACGTTTTTGTGAATTTTCAGTCCATGGGTATTAATTCATATATATACGATAAAAATAATGCAAACACATAATTGATTAGATAATAACCTTAAATACTTCATTTTCAATCATCTATTTGTTTCTCGGTAAAATACTGGGTAAGATATTGAAAAGGGGAGAAGTTCGGTTTTTATTGCATATATCGACGTTTCAGCCGGAATAGAGCGATTTTCGTGTACATCTTCCATCGGTAATATAAACGGAAAATCAGGAACATTTTAGATAATTCTAATGAAAACATTTTGATTTTTATCATTTGTATTGGAAACAACATTGTCATATGTCTTTTCTTGGATCCAAGTAATACGAAACCTCGCTCTATGATTTAAAGTTAAAATCCTCAAATATGGTTAAATAGTGACTTTTTCACGTTTTTCATGTAGTTTGATATTACGTAAATATATTCATTTTTACCATTATTTCGATAGTATTTCATGTAGTATCACGATATGTGATTTGGCCTTGAAATCTCAGAATTTCGCATAATATTGCATTTTAAGCAAGTTTTCTTGCATTTTGTTTCGTACGAAAAATCATCGAATTTAGCAATATTTTGACGTTTATCATCCCCTTTTCCTACATGTGATTTAAACAAAATATCATCGAATTAGGCAATATTTTGCCGTTTTCCACGTTTTTGTGAATTTTCAGTCCATGGGTAGAAAAGACATATGATTCATATATATACGATAAAAGTGATGCAAACACATAATTGATTAGAAAATAACCTTAAATACTTCATTTTCAATCATCTATTTGTTTCTCGTTAAAATACTGAGTAAGATATTGAAAAGGGGAGAAGTTCTGTTTTTATTGCATGCGTTTATTGTACGTTTCAGCTGGAATAGAGCGGTTTTACGTGTTTATCTTCCATCAGTAATATAAACGGAAAATCAGGAACATTTTAGTTAATTCTAATGAAAACACATTGATTTTTATCATTTGTATTGGAAACAACATTGTCATATGTCTTTTCTTGGATCTAAATAATACGAAACCTCGCTCTATGATTTAAAGTTAAAACCTTCAAATATGGTTATATAGTGATTTTTTCACGTTTTTCATGTAGTTTGATATTACGTAAATATATTCATTTTTACCAATATTTCGATACTATTTCATGTAGTATCACGATATGTGATTTGGCCTTCAAATCTCAGAATTTCGCATAATATTGCATTTTAAGCAAGTTTTCTTGCATTTTGTTTCGTACGAAAAATCATCGAATTCAGCAATGTTTTGACGTTTATCATCCCCTTTTCCTTCATGTGATTTAATCAAAATATCATCGAATTAGGCAATATTTTGCCGTTTTCCACGTTTTTGTGAATTTTCAGTCCATGGGTATTAATTCATATATATACGATAAAAATGATGCAAACACATAATTGATTAGATAATAACCTTAAATACTTCATTTTCAATCATCTATTTGTTTCTCGGTAAAATACCCTAGTAAGATATTGAAAAGGGGAGAAGTTCGGTTTTTATTGCATATATCGACGTTTCAGCCGGATTAGAGCGGTTTTACGTGTACATCTTCCCTCGTTAATATAAACAGAAAATCAAGAACATTTTAGTTATTTCTAATGAAAACACATTGTTTTTTATCATTTGTATTGGAAACAACATTGTCATATGTCTTTTCTTGGATCTAAATAATACGAAACCTTGCTCTATGATTTGAAGTTAAAATCCTCAAATATGGTTATATAGTGACTTTTTTCACGTTTTTCATGTAGTTTGATATTACGTAAATATATTAATTTTTACCAATATTTCGATACTATTTCATGTAGTATCACGATATGTGATTTGGCCTTCAAATCTCAGAATTTCGCATAATATCGCATTTTAAGCAAGTTTTCTTGCATTTTGTTTCGTACGAAAAATCATCGAATTTAGCAATATTTTAACGTTTATCATCTACTTTTCCTTCATGTGATTTAAACAAAATATCATCGAATTAGGCAATATTTTGCCGTTTTCCACGTTTTTGTGAATTTTCCGTCCATGGGTATTAATTCATATATATACGATAAAAATGATGCAAACACATAATTGATTAGATAATAACCTTAAATACTTCATTTTCAATCATCTATTTGTTTCTCGTTAAAATACTGAGTAAATTATTGAAAAGGGGAGAAGTTCTGTTTTTATTGCATATATCGACGTTTCTGCCGGAATAGAGCGATTTTCGTGTACATCTTCCATTGGTAATATAAACGGAAAACCAGGAACATTTTAGATAATTCTAATGAAAACACTTTGATTTTTATCATTTGTATTGGAAACAACATTGTCATATGTCTTTTCTTGGATCCAAATAAAACGAAACCTCGCTCTATGATTTAAAGTTAAAATCCTCAAATATGGTTAAATAGTGACTTTTTTCACGTTTTTCATGTAGTTTGATATTACGTAAATATATTCATTTTTACCATTATTTCGATACTATTTCATGTAGTATCATAATATGTGATTTGGCCTTGAAATCTCAGAATTTCGCATAATATTGCATTTTATGCAAGTTTTCTTGCATTTTGTTTCGTACGAAAAATCATCGAATTTAGCAATATTTTGACGTTTATCATCCCCTTTTCCTACATGTGATTTAAACAAAATATCATCGAATTAGGCAATATTTTGCCGTTGTCCACGTTTTTGTGAATTTTCAGTCCATGGGTAGAAAAGACATATGATTCATATTTATACGATAAAAGTGATGCAAACACATAATTGATTAGAAAATAACCTTAAATACTTCATTTTCAATCATCTATTTGTTTCTCGTTAAAATACTGAGTAAGATATTGAAAAGGGGAGAAGTTCTGTTTTTATTGCATGCATTTATTGTACGTTTCAGCTGGAATAGAGCGGTTTTACGTGTTTATCTTCCATCAGTAATATAAACGGAAAATCAGGAACATTTTAGTTAATTCTAATGAAAACACATTGATTTTTATCATTTGTATTGGAAACAACATTGTCATATGTCTTTTCTTGGATCTAAATAATACGAAACCTCGCTCTATGATTTGAAGTTAAAATCTTCAAATATGGTTATATAGTGATTTTTTCACGTTTTTCATGTAGTTTGATATTACGTAAATATATTCATTTTTACCAATATTTCGATACTATTTCATGTAGTATCACGATATGTGATTTGGCCTTCAAATCTCAGAATTTCGCATAATATTGCATTTTAAGCAAGTTTTCTTGCATTTTGTTTCGTACGAAAATCATCGAATTCAACAATGTTTTGACGTTTATCATCCCCTTTTCCTTCATGTGATTTAAACAAAATATCATCGAATTAGGCAATATATTGCCGTTTTCCACGTTTTTGTGAATTTTCAGTCCATGGGTATTAATTCATATATATACGATAAAAATAATGCAAACACATAATTGATTAGATAATAACCTTAAATACTTCATTTTCAATCATCTATTTGTTTCTCGGTAAAATACTGGGTAAGATATTGAAAAGGGGAGAAGTTCGGTTTTTATTGCATATATCGACGTTTCAGCCGGAATAGAGCGATTTTCGTGTACATCTTCCATCGGTAATATAAACGGAAAATCAGGAACATTTTAGATAATTCTAATGAAAACATTTTGATTTTTATCATTTGTATTGGAAACAACATTGTCATATGTCTTTTCTTGGATCCAAGTAATACGAAACCTCGCTCTATGATTTAAAGTTAAAATCCTCAAATATGGTTAAATAGTGACTTTTTCACGTTTTTCATGTAGTTTGATATTACGTAAATATATTCATTTTTACCAATTTTTCGATACTATTTCATGTAGTATCACGATATGTGATTTGGCCTTGAAATCTCAGAATTTCGCATAATATTGCATTTTAAGCAAGTTTTCTTGCATTTTGTTTCGTACGAAAAATCATCGAATTTAGCAATATTTTGACGTTTATCATCCCCTTTTCCTACATGTGATTTAAACAAAATATCATCGAATTAGGCAATATTTTGCCGTTTTCCACGTTTTTGTGAATTTTCAGTCCATGGGTAGAAAAGACATATGATTCATATATATACGATAAAAGTGATGCAAACACATAATTGATTAGAAAATAACCTTAAATACTTCATTTTCAATCATCTATTTGTTTCTCGTTAAAATACTGAGTAAGATATTGAAAAGGGGAGAAGTTCTGTTTTTATTGCATGCGTTTATTGTACGTTTCAGCTGGAATAGAGCGGTTTTACGTGTTTATCTTCCATCAGTAATATAAACGGAAAATCAGGAACATTTTAGTTAATTCTAATGAAAACACATTGATTTTTATCATTTGTATTGGAAACAACATTGTCATATGTCTTTTCTTGGATCTAAATAATACGAAACCTCGCTCTATGATTTAAAGTTAAAATCTTCAAATATGGTTATATAGTGATTTTTTCACGTTTTTCATGTAGTTTGATATTACTTAAATATATTCATTTTTACCAATATTTCGATACTATTTCATGTAGTATCACGATATGTGATTTGGCCTTCAAATCTCAGAATTTCGCATAATATTGCATTTTAAGCAAGTTTTCTTGCATTTTGTTTCGTACGAAAAATCATCGAATTCAGCAATTTTTGACGTTTATCATTCCCTTTTCCTTCACGTGATTTAAACAAAATATCATCGAATTAGGCAATATTTTGCCGTTTTCCACGTTTTTGTGAATTTTCAGTCCATGGGTATTAATTCATATATATACGATAAAAATGATGCAAACACATAATTGATTAGATAATAACCTTAAATACTTCATTTTCAATCATCTATTTGTTTCTCGGTAAAATACTGAGTAAGATATTGAAAAGGGGAGAAGTTCGGTTTTTATTGCATATATCGACGTTTCAGCCGGATTAGAGCGGTTTTACGTGTACATCTTCCCTCGTTAATATAAACGGAAAATCAAGAACATTTTAGTTATTTCTAATGAAAACACATTGTTTTTTATCATTTGTATTGGAAACAACATTGTCATATGTCTTTTCTTGGATCTAAATAATACGAAACCTTGCTCTATGATTTGAAGTTAAAATCCTCAAATATGGTTATATAGTGACTTTTTTCACGTTTTTCATGTAGTTTGATATTACGTAAATATATTCATTTTTACCAATATTTCGATACTATTTCATGTAGTATCACGATATGTGATTTGGCCTTCAAATCTCAGAATTTCGCATAATATCGCATCGTAAGCAAGTTTTCTTGCATTTTGTTTCGTACGAAAAATCATCGAATTTAGCAATATTTTAACGTTTATCATCTCCTTTTCCTTCATGTGATTTAAACAAAATATCATCGAATTAGGCAATATTTTGCCGTTTTCCACGTTTTTGTGAATTTTCCGTCCATGGGTATTAATTCATATATATACGATAAAAATGATGCAAACACATAATTGATTAGATAATAACCTTAAATACTTCATTTTCAAGCATCTATTTGTTTCTCGTTAAAATACTGAGTAAATTATTGAAAAGAGGGAGAAGTTCTGTTTTTATTGCATATATCGACGTTTCAGCCGGAATAGAGCGATTTTCGTGTACATCTTCCATCGGTAATATAAACGGAAAACCAGGAACCTTTTAGTTAATTTTAATGAAAACACTTTGATTTTTATCATTTGTATTGGAAACAACATTGTCATATGTCTTTTCTTGGATCCAAATAATACGAAACCTCGCTCTATGATTTAAAGTTAAAATCCTCAAATATGGTTAAATAGTGACATTTTTCACGTTTTTCATGTAGTTTGATATTACGTAAATATATTCATTTTTACCATTATTTCGATACTATTTCATGTAGTATCACGATATGTGATTTGGCCTTGAAATCTCAGAATTTCGCATAATATTGCATTTTAAGCAAGTTTTCTTGCATTTTGTTTCGTAGGAAAAATCATCGAATTCAGCAATGTTTTGACGTTAATCATCCCCTTTTTCTTCATGTGATTTAAACAAAATATCATCGAATTAGGCAATATTTTGCCGTTTTCCACGTTTTTGTGAATTTTCAGTCCATTGGTAGAAAAGAAATATGATTCATATATATACGATAAAAGTGATGCAAACACATAATTGATTAGAAAATAACCTTAAATACTTCATTTTCAATCATCTATTTGTTTCTCGTTAAAATACTGAGTAAGATATTGAAAAGGGGAGAAGTTCTGTTTTTATTGCATGCATTTATTGTACGTTTCAGCTGGAATAGAGCGGTTTTACGTGTTTATCTTCCATCAGTAATATAAACGGAAAATCAGGAACATTTTAGTTAATTCTAATGAAAACACATTGATTTTTATCATTTGTATTGGAAACAACATTGTCATATGTCTTTTCTTGGATCTAAATAATACGAAACCTCGCTCTATGATTTGAAGTTAAAATCTTCAAATATGGTTATATAGTGATTTTTTCACGTTTTTCATGTAGTTTGATATTACGTAAATATATTCATTTTTACCAATATTTCGATACTATTTCATGTAGTATCACGATATGTGATTTGGCCTTCAAATCTCAGAATTTCGCATAATATTGCATTTTAAGCAAGTTTTCTTGCATTTTGTTTCGTACGAAAAATCATCGAATATAGCAATATTTTGACGTTTATCATCTCCTTTTCCTTCATGTGATTTAAACAAAATGTCATCGAATTAGGCAATATTTTAACGTTTTCCACGTTTTTGTGAATTTTCAGTCCATGGGTTTTAATTCATACATATACGATAAAAATGATGCAAACACATAATTGATTAGATAATAACCTTAAATACTTCATTTTCAATCAACTATTTCTTTCTCGTTAAAATACTGAGTAAGATATTGAAAGGGGGGAGAAGTTCTGATTTTATTGCATATATCGACGTTTCAGCCGGAATAGAGCGGTTTTCGTGTACATCTTCCATCGGTAATATAAACGGAAAATCAGGAACATTTTAGTTAATTCTAATGAAAACACATTGATTTTTATCATTTGTATTGGAAACAACATTGTTATATGTCTTTTCTTGGATCTAAATAATACGAAACCTCGCTCTATGATTTGAAGGTAAAATCCTCAAATATGGTAAAATAGTAACTTTTTCACGTTAATCATGTAGTTTGATATTACGCAAATATATTCATTTTTACCAATATTCTGATACTATTTCATGTAGTATCACGATATGTGATTTGCCCTTCAAATCGCAGAATTTCGCGTAATATTGCATTTTAAGCAAGTTTTCTTGCATTTTGTTTCGTACGAAAAATCATCGAATTTAGCAATATTTTGACGTTTATCATCCCCTTTTCCTTCATGTGAATTAAACAAAATATCATCGAATTAGGCAATATTTTGCCGTTTTCCACGTTTTTGTGAATTTTCAGTCCATGGGTATTAATTCATATATATATACGATAAAAATGATGCAAACACATAATTGATTAGATAATATCCTTAAATACTTCATTTTCAATCATCTATTTGTTTCTCGTTAAAATACTGAATAAGATATTGAAAAGGGGAGAAGTTCGGTTTTTATTGCATATATCGACGTTTCAGCCGGATTAGAGCGATTTTCGTGTACATCTTCCATCGGTAATATAAACGGAAAACCAGGAACATTTTAGTTAATTCTAATGAAAACACTTTGATTTTTATCATTTGTATTGGAAACAACATTGTCATATGTCTTTTCTTGGATCCAAATAATACAAACCTCGCTCTATGATTTAAAGTTAAAATCCTCAAATATGGTTAAATAGTGACATTTTTCACGTTTTTCATGTAGTTTGATATTACGTAAATATATTCATTTTTACCATTACTTCGATACTATTTCATGTAGTATCACGATATGTGATTTGGCCTTGAAATCTCAGAATTTCGCATAATATTGCATTTTAAGCAAGTTTTCTTGCATTTTGTTTCGTACGAAAAATCATCGAATTTAGCAATATTTTGACGTTTATCATCCCCTTTTCCTACATGTGATTTAAACAAAATATCATCGAATTAGGCAATATTTTGCCGTTTTCCACGTTTTTGTGAATTTTCAGTCCATTGGTAGAAAAGACATATGATTCATATATATACGATAAAAGTGATGCAAACACATAATTGATTAGAAAATAACCTTAAATACTTCATTTTCAATCATCTATTTGTTTCTCGTTAAAATACTGAGTAAGATATTGAAAAGGGGAGAAGTTCTGTTTTTATTGCATGCATTTATTGTACGTTTCAGCTGGAATAGAGCGGTTTTACGTGTTTATCTTCCATCAGTAATATAAACGGAAAATCAGGAACATTTTAGTTAATTCTAATGAAAACACATTGATTTTTATCATTTGTATTGGAAACAACATTGTCATATGTATTTTCTTGGATCTAAATAATACGAAACCTCGCTCTATGATTTGAAGTTAAAATCTTCAAATATGGTTATATAGTAATTTTTTTACGTTTTTCATGTAGTTTGATATTACGTAAATATATTCATTTTTACCAATATTTCGATACTATTTCATGTAGTATCACGATATGTGATTTGGCCTTCAAATCTCAGAATTTCGCATAATATTGCATTTTAAGCAAGTTTTCTTGCATTTTGTTTCGTACGAAAAATCATCGAATATAGCAATATTTTGACGTTTATCATCTCCTTTTCCTTCATGTGATTTAAACAAAATGTCATCGAATTAGGCAATATTTTAACGTTTTCCACGTTTTTGTGAATTTTCAGTCCATGGGTTTTAATTCATACATATACGATAAAAATGATGCAAACACATAATTGATTAGATAATAACCTTAAATACTTCATTTTCAATCATCTATTTGTTTCTCGTTAAAATACTGAGTAAGATATTGAAAAGGGGAGAAGTTCGGTTTTTATTGCATATATCGACGTTTCAGCCGGATTAGAGCGGTTTTACGTGTACATCTTCCCTCGTTAATATAAACGGAAAATCAAGAACATTATAGTTAATTCTAATGAAAACACATTGTTTTTTATCATTTGTATTGGAAACAACATTTTCATATGTCTTTTCTTGGAACTAAATAATACGAAACCTCGCTCTATGATTTGAATTTAAAATCCTCAAATATGGTTATATAGTGACTTTTTCACGTTTTTCATGTAGTTTGATATTACGTAAATATATTCATTTTTACCAATATTTCGATACTATTTCATGTAGTATCACGATATGTGATTTGGCCTTCAAATCTCAGAATTTCGCATAATATTGCATTTTAAGCAAGTTTTCTTGCATTTTGCTTCGTACGAAAAATCATCTAATTTAGCAATATTTTAACGTTTATCATCTCTTTTTCCTTCATGTGATTTAAACAAAATATCATCGAATTAGGCAATATTTTGCCGTTTTCCACGTTTTTGTGAATTTTCCGTCCATGGGTATTAATTCATATATATATACGATAAAAATGATGCAAACACATAATTGATTTAATAATAACCTTAAATACTTCATTTTCAATCATCTATTTGTTTCTCGTTAAAATACTGAGTAAGATATTGAAAAGGGGAGAAGTTCGGTTTTTATTGCATATATCGACGTTTCAGCCGGATTAGAGCGATTTTCGTGTACATCTTCCATCGGTAATATAAACGGAAAACCAGGAACATTTTAGTTAATTCTAATGAAAACACTTTGATTTTTATCATTTGTATTGGAAACAACATTGTCATATGTCTTTTCTTGGATCCAAATAATACGAAACCTCGCTCTATGATTTAAAGTTAAAATCCTCAAATATGGTTAAATAGTGATATTTTTCACGTTTTTCATGTAGTTTGATATTACGTAAATATATTCATTTTTACCATTACTTCGATACTATTTAATTTGATACTATTCGATTAATGTTCTATTAATTGTTCTATTAATTTTTCTATTAATTTTCGATACTATTCATGTAGTATCACGATATGTGATTTGGCCTTGAAATCTCAGAATATCGCATAATATTGCATTTTAAGCAAGTTTTCTTGCATTTTGTTTCGTACGAAAAATCATCGAATATAGCAATATTTTGACGTTTATCATCTCCTTTTCCTTCATGTGATTTAAACAAATTGTCATCGAATTAGGCAATATTTTAACGTTTTCCACGTTTTTGTGAATTTTCAGTCCATGGGTTTTAATTCATACATATACGATAAAAATGATGCAAACACATAATTGATTAGATAATAACCTTAAATACTTCATTTTCAATCAACTATTTCTTTCTCGTTAAAATACTGAGTAAGATATTGAAAGGGGGGAGAAGTTCTGATTTTATTGCATATATCGACGTTTCAGCCGGAATAGAGCGGTTTTCGTGTACATCTTCCATCGGTAATATAAACGGAAAATCAGGAACATTTTAGTTAATTCTAATGAAAACACATTGTTTTTTATCATTTGTATTGGAAACAACATTGTTATATGTCTTTTCTTGGATCTAAATAATACGAAACCTCGCTCTATGATTTGAAGGTAAAATCCTCAAATATGGTAAAATAGTAACTTTTTCACGTTAATAATGTAGTTTGATATTACGCAAATATATTCATTTTTACCAATATTCTGATACTATTTCATGTAGTATCACAATATGTGATTTTCCCTTCAAATCGCAGAATTTCGCGTAATATTGCATTTTAAGCAAGTTTTCTTGCATTTTGTTTCGTACGAAAAATCATCGAATTTAGCAATATTTTGACGTTTATCATCCCCTTTTCCTTCATGTGATTTAAACAAAATATCATCGAATTAGGCAATATTTTGCCGTTTTTCCACGTTTTTGTGAATTTTCAGTCCATGGGTATTAATTCATATATATACGATAAAAATGATACAAACATATAATTGATTAGATAATAACCTTAAATACTTCATTTTCAATCAACTATTTGTTTCTCGTTAAAATACTGAGTAAGATATTGAAAGGGGGAGAAGTTCTGATTTTATTGCATATATCGACGTTTCAGCCGGAATAGAGCGGTTTTCGTGTACATCTTCCATCGGTAATATAAACGGAAAATCAGGAACATTTTAGTTAATTCTAATGAAAACACTTTGATTTTTATCATTTGTATTGGAAACAACATTGTCATATGTCTTTTCTTGGATCCAAATAATAAGAAACCTCGCTCTATGATTCTAAGTTATAATCCTCAAATATGGTTAAATAGTGACTTTTTTCACGATTTTCATGTTGTTTGATATTACGTAAATATATTCATTTTTACCAATATTTCGATACTATTTCATGTAGTATCACGATATGTGATTTGGCCTTGAAATCTCAGAATTTCGAATAATATTGCATTTTAAACAAGTTTTCTTGCATTTTGTTTCGTACGAAAAATCATCGAATTTAGCAATATTTTGACGTTTATCATCCCCTTTTCCTTCATGTGAATTAAACAAAATATCATCGAATTAGGCAATATTTTGCCGTTTTCCACGTTTTTGTGAATTTTCCGTCCATGGGTATTAATTCATATATATATACGATAAAAATGATGCAAACACATAATTGATTAGATAATAACCTTAAATACTTCATTTTCAATCATCTATTTGTTTCTCGTTAAAATACTGAGTAAGATATTGAAAAGGGGAGAAGTTCGGTTTTTATTGCATATATCGACGTTTCAGCCGGATTAGAGCGGTTTTACGTGTACATCTTCCCTCGTTAATATAAACGGAAAATCAAGAACATTATAGTTAATTCTAATGAAAACACATTGATTTTTATCATTTGTATTGGAAACAACATTGTCATATGTCTTTTCTTGGATCTAAATAATACGAAACCTCGCCAAATCACATATCGTGATACTACATGAAATAGTATCGAAATAATGGTAAAAATGAATATATTTACGTAATATCATACTACATGAAAAACGTGAAAAAAGTCACTATTTAACCATATTTGAGGATTTTACCTTTAAATCATAGAGGTAGGTTTCGTATTATTTGGATCCAAGAAAAGACATATGACAATGTTGTTTCCAATACAAATGATAAAAATCAAAGTGTTTTCAGTGGAATTAACTAAAATGTCCCTGGTTTTCCGTTTATATTACCGACGGAAGATGTACACGAAAATCGCTCTATTCCGGCTGAAACGTCGATATATGCAATAAAAACAGATCTTCTCCCCTTTTCAATATCTTACTCAGTATTTTAACGAGAAACAAATAGTTGCTTGAAAATGAAGTATTTAAGGTTATTATCTAATCAATTATGTGTTTGTATCATTTTTATCGTATATATATGAATTAATACCCATGGACTGAAAATTCACAAAAACGTGGAAAAACAGCAAAATATTGCCTAATTCGATGATATTTTGTTTAAATCACATGAAGGAAAAGGGGATGATAAACGTCAAAATATTGCTAAATTCGATGATTTTTCGTACGAAACAAAATGCAAGAAAACTTGCTTAAAATGCAATATTACGCGAAATTCTGCGATTTGAAGGGCAAATCACATATCGTGATACTACATGAAATAGTATCGGAATATTGGTAAAAATGAATATATTTGCGTAATATCAAACTACATGATTAACGTGAAAAAGTTACTATTTTACCATATTTGAGGATTTTACCTTCGAGGAGGTAATAGAGCGAGGTTTCGTATTATTTAGATCCAAGAAAAGACATATGACAATGTTGTTTCCAATACAAATGATAAAAATCAATGTGTTTTCATTAGAATTAACTAAAATGTTCCTGATTTTCCGTTTATATTACCGATGGAAGATGTACACGAAAGTCGCTCTATTCCGGCTGAAACGTCGATATATGCAATAAAATCAGAACTTCTCCCCCCTTTCAATATCTTACTCAGTATTTTAACGAGAAAGAAATAGTTGATTGAAAATGAAGTATTTAAGGTTATTATCTAATCAATTATGTGTTTGCATCATTTTTATCGTATATGTATGAATTAAAACCCATGGACTGAAAATTCACAAAAACGTGGAAAACGCCAAAATATTGCCTAATTCGATGATATTTTGTTTAAATCACATGAAGGAAAAGGAGATGATAAACGTTAAAATATTGCTAAATTCGATGATTTTTCGTACGAAACAAAATGCAAGAAAACTTGCTTAAAATGCGATATTATGCGAAATTCTGAGATTTGAAGGCCAAATCACATATCGTGATACTGCATGAAATAGTATCGAAATATTGGTAAAAATGAATATATTTTCGTAATATCAAACTACATAAAAAACGTGAAAAAATTCACTATATAACCATATTTGAGGATTTTAACTTCAAATCATAGAGCAAGGTTTCGTATTATTTAGATCCAAGAAAAGACATATGACAATGTTGTTTCCAATACAAATGTTAAAAAACAATGTGTTTTCATTAGAAATAACTAAAATGTTCTTGATTTTCTGTTTATATTAACGAGGGAAGATGTACACGTAAAACCGCTCTAATCCGGCTGAAACGTCGATATATGCAATAAAAACCGAACTACTCCCCTTTTCAATATCTTACTCAGTATTTTACCGAGAAACAAATAGATGATTGAAAATGAAGTATTTAAGGTTATTATCTAATCAATTATGTGTTTGCAGCATTTTTATCGTATATATATGAATTAATACCCATGGACTGAAAATTCACAAAAACGTGGAAAACGGCAAAATATTGCCTAATTCGATGATATTTTGTTTAAATCACATGAAGGAAAAGGGGATGATAAACCCCAAAACATTGCTGAATTCGATGATTTTTCGTACGAAACAAAATGCAAGAAAACTTGCTTAAAATGCAATATTATGCGAAATTCTGAGATTTCAAGGCCAAATCACATATCGTGATACTACATGAAATAGTATCGAAATAATGGTAAAAATGAATATATTTACGTAATATCAAACTACATGAAAAACGTGAAAAAAGTCATTATTTAACCATATATGAGGATTTTACCTTTAAATCATAGAGGTAGGTTTCGTATTATTTGGATCCAAGAAAAGACATATGACAATGTTGTTTCCAATACAAATGATAAAAATCAAAGTGTTGCATTGGAATTAACTAAAATGTCCCTGGTTTTCCGTTTATATTACCGACGGAAGATGTACACGAAAATCGCTCTATTCCGGCTGAAACGTCGATATATGCAATAAAAATAGATCTTCTCCCCTTTTCAATATCTTACTCAGTATTTTAACGAGAAACAAATAGTTGATTGAAAATGAAGTATTTAAGGTTATTATCTAATCAATTATGTGTTTGTATCATTTTTATCGTATATATATGAATTAATACCCATGGACTGAAAATTCACAAAAACGTGGAAAAACGGCAAAATATTGCCTAATTCGATGATATTTTGTTTAAATCACATGAAGGAAAAGGGGATGATAAACGTCAAAATATTGCTAAATTCGATGATTTTTCGTACGAAACAAAATGCAAGAAAACTTGCTTAAAATGCAATATTACGCGAAATTCTGCGATTTGAAGGGCAAATCACATATCGTGATACTACATGAAATACTATCGGAATATTGGTAAAAATGAATATATTTGCGTAATATCAAACTACATGATTAACGTGAAAAAGTTACTATTTTACCATATTTGAGGATTTTACCTTCGAGGAGGTAATAGAGCGAGGTTTCGTATTATTTAGATCCAAGAAAAGACATATGACAATGTTGTTTCCAATACAAATGATAAAAATCAATGTGTTTTCATTAGAATTAACTAAAATGTTCCTGGTTTTCCGTTTATATTACCGATGGAAGATGTACACGAAAATCGCTCTATTCCGGCTGAAACGTCGATATATGCAATAAAAACAGAACTTCTCCCCTTTTCAATAATTTACTCAGTATTTTAACGAGAAACAAATAGATGATTGAAAATGAAGTATTTAAGGTTATTATCTAATCAATTATGTGTTTGCATCATTTTTATCGTATATAAATGAATTAATACCCATGGACGGAAAATTCACAAAAACGTGGAAAACGGCAAAATATTGCCTAATTCGATGATATTTTGTTTAAATCACATGAAGGAAAAGGAGATGATAAACGTTAAAATATTGCTAAATTCGATGATTTTTCGTACGAAACAAAATGCAAGAAAACTTGCTTAAAATGCGATATTAGGCGAAATTCTGAGATTTGAAGGCCAATTCACATATCGTGATACTACATGAAATAGTATCGAAATATTGGTAAAAATGAATATATTTACGTAATATCAAACTACATGAAAAACGTGAAAAAAGTCACTATATAACCATATTTGAGGATTTTAACTTCAAATCATAGAGCAAGGTTTCGTATTATTTAGATCCAAGAAAAGACATATGACAATGTTGTTTCCAATACAAATGATAAAAAACAATGTGTTTTCATTAGAAATAACTAAAATGTTCTTGATTTTCCGTTTATAATAACGAGGGAAGATGTACACGTAAAACCGCTCTAATCCGGCTGAAACGTCGATATATGCAATAAAAACCGAACTTCTCCCCTTTTCAATATCTTACTCAGTATTTTACCGAGAAACAAATAGATGATTGAAAATGAAGTATTTAAGGTTATTATCTAATCAATTATGTGTTTGCATCATTTTTATCGTATATATATGAATTAATACCCATGGACTGAAAATTCACAAAAACGTGGAAAACGGCAAAATATTGCCTAATTCGATGATATTTTGTTTAAATCACATGAAGGAAAAGGGGATGATAAACGTCAAAACATTGCTGAATTCGATGATTTTCGTACGAAACAAAATGCAAGAAAACTTGCTTAAAATGCAATATTATGCGAAATTCTGAGATTTGAAGGCCAAATCACATATCGTGATACTACATGAAATAGTATCGAAATATTGGTAAAAATGAATATATTTACGTAATATCAAACTACATGAAAAACGTGAAAAAATCACTATATAACCATATTTGAAGATTTTAACTTCAAATCATAGAGCGAGGTTTCGTATTATTTAGATCCAAGAAAAGACATATGACAATGTTGTTTCCAATACAAATGATAAAAATCAATGTGTTTTCATTAGAATTAACAAAAATGTTCCTGATTTTCCGTTTATATTACCGATGGAAGATGTACACGAAAACAGCTCTATTCAGGCTGAAACGTCGATATATGCAATAAAATCAGAACTTCTCCCCCCTTTCAATATCTTACTCAGTATTTTAACGAGAAAGAAATAGTTGATTGAAAATGAAGTATTTAAGGTTATTATCTAATCAATTATGTGTTTGCATCACATCTATCGTATATGTATGAATTAAAACCCATGGACTGAAAATTCACAAAAACGTGGAAAACGTTAAAATATTGCCTAATTCGATAATATTTTGTTTAAATCACATGAAGGAAAAGGGGATGATAAACGTCAAAATATTGCTAAATTCGATGATTTTTCGTACGAAACAAAATGCAAGAAAACTTGCTTAAAATGCAATATTATGCGAAATTCTGAGATTTGAAGGCCAAATCACATATCGTGATACTACATGAAATAGTATCGAAATATTGGTAAAAAATGAACATATTTACGTAATATCAAACTACATGATTAACGTGAAAAAGTTACTATTTTACCATGTTTGAGGATTTTAACTTCAAATCATAGAGCGAGGTTTCGTATTATTTAGATCCAAGAAAAGACATATGACAATGTTGTTTCCAATACAAATGATAAAAATCAATGAGTTTTCATTAGAATTAACTAAAATGTTCCTGATTTTCCGTTTATATTACCGATGGAAGATGCACACGAAAACCGCTCTATTCCGGCTGAAACGTCGATATATGCAATAAAATCAGAACTTCTCCCCCTTTCAATATCTTACTAAGTATTTTAACGAGAAAGAAATAGTTGATTGAAAATGAAGTATTTAAGGTTATTATCTAATCAATTATGTGTTTGCATCATTTTTATCGTATATATATGAATTAAAACCCATGGACTGAAAATTCACAAAAACGTGGAAAACGGCAAAATATTGCCTAATTCGGTGATATTTTGTTTAAATCACATGAAGGAAAAGGAGATGATAAACGTCAAAATATTGCTATATTCGATGATTTTTCGTACGAAACAAAATGCAAGAAAACTTGCTTAAAATGCAATATTATGCGAAATTCTGAGATTTCAAGGCCGAATCACATATCGTGATACTACATGAAATAGTATCGAAATAATGGTAAAAATGAATATATTTACGTAATATCAAACTACATGAAAAACGTGAAAAAAGTCACTATTTAACCATATTTGAGGATTTTTACTTTAAATCATTGAGCGAGGTTTCGTATTACTTGGATCCAAGAAAAGACATATGACAATGTTGTTTCCAATACAAATGATAAAAATCAAAGTGTTTTCATTATAATTATCTAAAATGTTCCTGATTTTCCGTTTATAATACCGATGGAAGATGTACACGAAAATCGCTCTATTCCGGCTGAAACGTCGATATATGCAATAAAAACAGAACTTCTCCCCTTTTCAATAATTTACTCAGTATTTTAACGAGAAACAAATAGATGATTGAAAATGAAGTATTTAAGGATATTATCTAATCAATTATGTGTTTGCATCATTTTTATCGTATATATATGAATTAATACCCATGGACGGAAAATTCACAAAAACGTGGAAAACGGCAAAATATTGCCTAATTCGATGATATTTTGTTTAAATCACATGAAGGAAAAGGGGATGATAAACGTCAAAACATTGCTGAATTCGATGATTTTCGTACGAAACAAAATGCAAGAAAACTTGCTTAAAATGCAATATTATGCGAAATTCTGAGATTTAAAGGCCAAATCACATATCGTGATACAACATGAAATAGTATCGAAATAATGGTAAAAATGAATATATTTACGTAATATCAAACTACATGAAAAACGTGAAAAAAGTCACTATTTAACCATATTTGAGGATTTTAACTTTAAATCATAGAGCGAGGTTTCGTATTATTTGGATCCAAGAAAAGACATATGACAATGTTGTTTCCAATACAAATGATAAAAAACAATGTGTTTTCATTAGAATTAACTATAATGTTCTTGATTTTCCGTTTATATTAACGATGGAAGATGTACACGTAAAACCGCTCTAATCCGGCTGAAACGTCGATATATGCAATAAAAACCGAACTTCTCCCCTTTTCAATATCTTACTCAGTATTTTAACGAGAAACAAATAGATAATTGAAAATGAAGTATTTAAGGTTATTTTCTAATCAATTATGTGTTTGCATCACTTTTATCGTATATATATGAATCATATGTCTTTTCTACCCATGGACTGAAAATTCACAAAAACGTGGAAAACGGCAAAATATTGCCTAATTCGATGATATTTTGTTTAAATCACATGTAGGAAAAGGGGATGATAAACGTCAAAATATTGCTAAATTCGATGATTTTTCGTACGAAACAAAATGCAAGAAAACTTGCTTAAAATGCAATATTATGCGAAATTCTGAGATTTCAAGGCCAAATCACATATCGTGATACTACATGAAATAGTATCGAAATAATGGTAAAAATGAATATATTTACGTAATATCAAACTACATGAAAAACGTGAAAAAAGTCACTATTTAACCATATTTGAGGATTTTAACTTTAAATCATAGAGCGAGGTTTCGTATTACTTGGATCCAAGAAAAGACATATGACAATGTTGTTTCCAATACAAATGATAAAAATCAAAGTGTTTTCATTAGAATTATCTAAAATGTTCCTGATTTTCCGTTTATATTACCGATGGAAGATGTACACGAAAATCGCTCTATTCCGGCTGAAACGTCGATATATGCAATAAAAACAGAACTTCTCCCCTTTTCAATAATTTACTCAGTATTTTAACGAGAAACAAATAGATGATTGAAAATGAAGTATTTAAGGTTATTATCTAATCAATTATGTGTTTGCATCATTTTTATCGTATATATATGAATTAATACCCATGGACGGAAAATTCACAAAAACGTGGAAAACGGCAAAATATTGCCTAATTCGATGATATTTTGTTTAAATCACATGAAGGAAAAGGAGATGATAAACGTTAAAATATTGCTAAATTCGATGATTTTTCGTACGAAACAAAATGCAAGAAAACTTGCTTAAAATGCAAGTTCTGCGAAATTCTGAGATTTGAAGGCCAAATCACATATCGTGATACTACATGAAATAGTATCGAAATATTGGTAAAAATGAATATATTTACGTAATATCAAACTACATGAAAAACGTGAAAAAAGTCACTATATAACCATATTTGAGGATTTTAACTTCAAATCATAGAGCAAGGTTTCGTATTATTTAGATCCAAGAAAAGACATATGACAATGTTGTTTCCAATACAAATGATAAAAAACAATGTGTTTTCATTAGAAATAACTAAAATGTTCTTGATTTTCTGTTTATATTAACGAGGGAAGATGTACACGTAAAACCGCTCTAATCCGGCTGAAACGTCGATATATGCAATAAAAACCGAACTTCTCCCCTTTTCAATATCTTACTCAGTATTTTACCGAGAAACAAATAGATGATTGAAAATGAAGTATTTAAGGTTATTATCTAATCAATTATGTGTTTGCATCATTTTTATCGTATTAATTAATACCCATGGACTGAAAATTCACAAAAACGTGGAAAACGGCAAAATATTGCCTAATTCGATGATATTTTGTTTAAATCACATGAAGGAAAAGGAGATGATAAACGTTAAAATATTGCTAAATTCGATGATTTTTCGTACGAAACAAAATGCAAGAAAACTTGCTTAAAATGCGATATTATGCGAAATTCTGAGATTTGAAGGCCAAATCACATATCGTAATACTACATGAAATAGTATCGAAATATTGGTAAAAATGAATATATTTACGTAATATCAAACTACATGAAAAACGTGAAAAAATCACTATATAACCATATTTGAAGATTTTAACTTTAAATCATAGAGCGAGGTTTCGTATTATTTAGATCCAAGAAAAGACATATGACAATGTTGTTTCCAATACAAATGATAAAAATCAATGTGTTTTCATTAGAATTAACTAAAATGTTCCTGATTTTCCGTTTATATTACTGATGGAAATAAACACGTAAAACTGCTCTATTCCAGCTGAAACGTACAATAAATGCATGCAATAAAAACAGAACTTCTCCCCTTTTCAATATCTTACTCAGTATTTTAACGAGAAACAAATAGATGATTGAAAATGAAGTATTTAAGGTTATTTTCTAATCAATTATGTGTTTGCATCACTTTTATCGTATATATATGAATCATATGTCTTTTCTACCCATGGACTGAAAATTCACAAAAACGTGGAAAACGGCAAAATATTGCCTAATTCGATGATATTTTGTTTAAATCACATGTAGGAAAAGGGGATGATACACGTCAAAATATTGCTAAATTCGATGATTTTTCGTACGAAACAAAATGCAAGAAAACTTGCTTAAAATGCAATATTATGCGAAATTCTGAGATTTCAAGGCCAAATCACATATCGTGATACAACATGAAATAGTATCGAAATAATGGTAAAAATGAATATATTTACGTAATATCAAACTACATGAAAAACGTGAAAAAGTCACTATTTAACCATATTAGAGGATTTTAACTTTAAATCATAGAGCGAGGTTTCGTATTATTTGGATCCAAGAAAAGACATATGACAATGTTGTTTCCAATACAAATGATAAAAATCAAAGTGTTTTCATTAGAATTATCTAAAATGTTCCTAATTTTCCGTTTATATTACCGATGGAAGATGTACACGAAAATCGCTCTATTCCGGCTGAAACGTCGATATATGCAATAAAAACAGAACTTCTCCCCTTTTCAAAAATTTACTCAGTATTTTAACGAGAAACAAATAGATGATTGAAAATGAAGTATTTAAGGTTATTATCTAATCAATTATGTGTTTGCATCATTTTTATCGTATATATATGAATTAATACCCATGGACGGAAAATTCACAAAAACGTGGAAAACGGCAAAATATTGCCTAATTCGATGATATTTTGTTTAAATCACATGAAGGAAAAGGAGATGATAAACGTTAAAATATTGCTAAATTCGATGATTTTTCGTACGAAACAAAATGCAAGAAAACTTGCTTACGATGCGATATTATGCGAAATTCTGAGATTTGAAGGCCAAATCACATATCGTGATACTACATGAAATAGTATCGAAATATTGGTAAAAATGAATATATTTACGTAATATCAAACTACATGAAAAACGTGAAAAAAGTCACTATATAACCATATTTGAGGATTTTAACTTCAAATCATAGAGCAAGGTTTCGTATTATTTAGATCCAAGAAAAGACATATGACAATGTTGTTTCCAATACAAATGATAAAAAAAATGTGTTTTCATTATAAATAACTAAAATGTTCCTGATTTTCCGTTTATATTAACGAGGGAAGATGTACACGTAAAACCGCTCTAATCCGGCTGAAACGTCGATATATGCAATAAAAACCGAACTTCTCCCCTTTTCAATATCTTACTCAGTATTTTACCGAGAAACAAATAGATGATTGAAAATGAAGTATTTAAGGTTATTATCTAATCAATTATGTGTTTGCATCATTTTTATCGTATATATATGAATTAATACCCATGGACTGAAAATTCACAAAAACGTGGAAAACGGCAAAATATTGCCTAATTCGATGATATTTTGTTTAAATCACATGAAGGAAAAGGGGATGATAAACGTCAAAACATTGCTGAATTCGATGATTTTCGTACGAAACAAAATGCAAGAAAACTTGCTTAAAATGCAATATTATGCGAAATTCTGAGATTTGAAGGCCAAATCACATATCGTGATACTACATGAAATAGTATCGAAATATTGGTAAAAATGAATATATTTACGTAATATCAAACTACATGAAAAACGTGAAAAAATCACTATATAACCATATTTGAAGATTTTAACTTCAAATCATAGAGCGAGGTTTCGTATTATTTAGATCCAAGAAAAGACATATGACAATGTTGTTTCCAATACAAATGATAAAAATCAATGTGTTTTCATTAGAATTAACAAAAATGTTCCTGATTTTCCGTTTATATTACCGATGGAAGATGTACACGAAAACAGCTCTATTCAGGCTGAAACGTCGATATATGCAATAAAATCAGAACTTCTCCCCCCTTTCAATATCTTACTCAGTATTTTAACGAGAAAGAAATAGTTGATTGAAAATGAAGTATTTAAGGTTATTATCTAATCAATTATGTGTTTGCATCACATCTATCGTATATGTATGAATTAAAACCCATGGACTGAAAATTCACAAAAACGTGGAAAACGTTAAAATATTGCCTAATTCGATAATATTTTGTTTAAATCACATGAAGGAAAAGGGGATGATAAACGTCAAAATATTGCTAAATTCGATGATTTTTCGTACGAAACAAAATGCAAGAAAACTTGCTTAAAATGCAATATTATGCGAAATTCTGAGATTTGAAGGCCAAATCACATATCGTGATACTACATGAAATAGTATCGAAATATTGGTAAAAAATGAACATATTTACGTAATATCAAACTACATGATTAACGTGAAAAAGTTACTATTTTACCATGTTTGAGGATTTTAACTTCAAATCATAGAGCGAGGTTTCGTATTATTTAGATCCAAGAAAAGACATATGACAATGTTGTTTCCAATACAAATGATAAAAATCAATGAGTTTTCATTAGAATTAACTAAAATGTTCCTGATTTTCCGTTTATATTACCGATGGAAGATGCACACGAAAACCGCTCTATTCCGGCTGAAACGTCGATATATGCAATAAAATCAGAACTTCTCCCCCTTTCAATATCTTACTAAGTATTTTAACGAGAAAGAAATAGTTGATTGAAAATGAAGTATTTAAGGTTATTATCTAATCAATTATGTGTTTGCATCATTTTTATCGTATATATATGAATTAAAACCCATGGACTGAAAATTCACAAAAACGTGGAAAACGGCAAAATATTGCCTAATTCGGTGATATTTTGTTTAAATCACATGAAGGAAAAGGAGATGATAAACGTCAAAATATTGCTATATTCGATGATTTTTCGTACGAAACAAAATGCAAGAAA
Organism: Procambarus clarkii; assembly: GCF_040958095.1. Classification (NCBI taxonomy): domain Eukaryota; kingdom Metazoa; phylum Arthropoda; class Malacostraca; order Decapoda; family Cambaridae; genus Procambarus; species Procambarus clarkii. The sequence continues at coordinate 94,367 of NW_027189428.1, read as the reverse complement.
ACTTGCTTAAAATGCAATATTATGCGAAATTCTGAGATTTCAAGGCCGAATCACATATCGTGATACTACATGAAATAGTATCGAAATAATGGTAAAAATGAATATATTTACGTAATATCAAACTACATGAAAAACGTGAAAAAAGTCACTATTTAACCATATTTGAGGATTTTTACTTTAAATCATTGAGCGAGGTTTCGTATTACTTGGATCCAAGAAAAGACATATGACAATGTTGTTTCCAATACAAATGATAAAAATCAAAGTGTTTTCATTATAATTATCTAAAATGTTCCTGATTTTCCGTTTATAATACCGATGGAAGATGTACACGAAAATCGCTCTATTCCGGCTGAAACGTCGATATATGCAATAAAAACAGAACTTCTCCCCTTTTCAATAATTTACTCAGTATTTTAACGAGAAACAAATAGATGATTGAAAATGAAGTATTTAAGGATATTATCTAATCAATTATGTGTTTGCATCATTTTTATCGTATATATATGAATTAATACCCATGGACGGAAAATTCACAAAAACGTGGAAAACGGCAAAATATTGCCTAATTCGATGATATTTTGTTTAAATCACATGAAGGAAAAGGGGATGATAAACGTCAAAACATTGCTGAATTCGATGATTTTCGTACGAAACAAAATGCAAGAAAACTTGCTTAAAATGCAATATTATGCGAAATTCTGAGATTTAAAGGCCAAATCACATATCGTGATACAACATGAAATAGTATCGAAATAATGGTAAAAATGAATATATTTACGTAATATCAAACTACATGAAAAACGTGAAAAAAGTCACTATTTAACCATATTTGAGGATTTTAACTTTAAATCATAGAGCGAGGTTTCGTATTATTTGGATCCAAGAAAAGACATATGACAATGTTGTTTCCAATACAAATGATAAAAAACAATGTGTTTTCATTAGAATTAACTATAATGTTCTTGATTTTCCGTTTATATTAACGATGGAAGATGTACACGTAAAACCGCTCTAATCCGGCTGAAACGTCGATATATGCAATAAAAACCGAACTTCTCCCCTTTTCAATATCTTACTCAGTATTTTAACGAGAAACAAATAGATAATTGAAAATGAAGTATTTAAGGTTATTTTCTAATCAATTATGTGTTTGCATCACTTTTATCGTATATATATGAATCATATGTCTTTTCTACCCATGGACTGAAAATTCACAAAAACGTGGAAAACGGCAAAATATTGCCTAATTCGATGATATTTTGTTTAAATCACATGTAGGAAAAGGGGATGATAAACGTCAAAATATTGCTAAATTCGATGATTTTTCGTACGAAACAAAATGCAAGAAAACTTGCTTAAAATGCAATATTATGCGAAATTCTGAGATTTCAAGGCCAAATCACATATCGTGATACTACATGAAATAGTATCGAAATAATGGTAAAAATGAATATATTTACGTAATATCAAACTACATGAAAAACGTGAAAAAAGTCACTATTTAACCATATTTGAGGATTTTAACTTTAAATCATAGAGCGAGGTTTCGTATTACTTGGATCCAAGAAAAGACATATGACAATGTTGTTTCCAATACAAATGATAAAAATCAAAGTGTTTTCATTAGAATTATCTAAAATGTTCCTGATTTTCCGTTTATATTACCGATGGAAGATGTACACGAAAATCGCTCTATTCCGGCTGAAACGTCGATATATGCAATAAAAACAGAACTTCTCCCCTTTTCAATAATTTACTCAGTATTTTAACGAGAAACAAATAGATGATTGAAAATGAAGTATTTAAGGTTATTATCTAATCAATTATGTGTTTGCATCATTTTTATCGTATATATATGAATTAATACCCATGGACGGAAAATTCACAAAAACGTGGAAAACGGCAAAATATTGCCTAATTCGATGATATTTTGTTTAAATCACATGAAGGAAAAGGAGATGATAAACGTTAAAATATTGCTAAATTCGATGATTTTTCGTACGAAACAAAATGCAAGAAAACTTGCTTAAAATGCAAGTTCTGCGAAATTCTGAGATTTGAAGGCCAAATCACATATCGTGATACTACATGAAATAGTATCGAAATATTGGTAAAAATGAATATATTTACGTAATATCAAACTACATGAAAAACGTGAAAAAAGTCACTATATAACCATATTTGAGGATTTTAACTTCAAATCATAGAGCAAGGTTTCGTATTATTTAGATCCAAGAAAAGACATATGACAATGTTGTTTCCAATACAAATGATAAAAAACAATGTGTTTTCATTAGAAATAACTAAAATGTTCTTGATTTTCTGTTTATATTAACGAGGGAAGATGTACACGTAAAACCGCTCTAATCCGGCTGAAACGTCGATATATGCAATAAAAACCGAACTTCTCCCCTTTTCAATATCTTACTCAGTATTTTACCGAGAAACAAATAGATGATTGAAAATGAAGTATTTAAGGTTATTATCTAATCAATTATGTGTTTGCATCATTTTTATCGTATTAATTAATACCCATGGACTGAAAATTCACAAAAACGTGGAAAACGGCAAAATATTGCCTAATTCGATGATATTTTGTTTAAATCACATGAAGGAAAAGGAGATGATAAACGTTAAAATATTGCTAAATTCGATGATTTTTCGTACGAAACAAAATGCAAGAAAACTTGCTTAAAATGCGATATTATGCGAAATTCTGAGATTTGAAGGCCAAATCACATATCGTAATACTACATGAAATAGTATCGAAATATTGGTAAAAATGAATATATTTACGTAATATCAAACTACATGAAAAACGTGAAAAAATCACTATATAACCATATTTGAAGATTTTAACTTTAAATCATAGAGCGAGGTTTCGTATTATTTAGATCCAAGAAAAGACATATGACAATGTTGTTTCCAATACAAATGATAAAAATCAATGTGTTTTCATTAGAATTAACTAAAATGTTCCTGATTTTCCGTTTATATTACTGATGGAAATAAACACGTAAAACTGCTCTATTCCAGCTGAAACGTACAATAAATGCATGCAATAAAAACAGAACTTCTCCCCTTTTCAATATCTTACTCAGTATTTTAACGAGAAACAAATAGATGATTGAAAATGAAGTATTTAAGGTTATTTTCTAATCAATTATGTGTTTGCATCACTTTTATCGTATATATATGAATCATATGTCTTTTCTACCCATGGACTGAAAATTCACAAAAACGTGGAAAACGGCAAAATATTGCCTAATTCGATGATATTTTGTTTAAATCACATGTAGGAAAAGGGGATGATACACGTCAAAATATTGCTAAATTCGATGATTTTTCGTACGAAACAAAATGCAAGAAAACTTGCTTAAAATGCAATATTATGCGAAATTCTGAGATTTCAAGGCCAAATCACATATCGTGATACAACATGAAATAGTATCGAAATAATGGTAAAAATGAATATATTTACGTAATATCAAACTACATGAAAAACGTGAAAAAGTCACTATTTAACCATATTAGAGGATTTTAACTTTAAATCATAGAGCGAGGTTTCGTATTATTTGGATCCAAGAAAAGACATATGACAATGTTGTTTCCAATACAAATGATAAAAATCAAAGTGTTTTCATTAGAATTATCTAAAATGTTCCTAATTTTCCGTTTATATTACCGATGGAAGATGTACACGAAAATCGCTCTATTCCGGCTGAAACGTCGATATATGCAATAAAAACAGAACTTCTCCCCTTTTCAAAAATTTACTCAGTATTTTAACGAGAAACAAATAGATGATTGAAAATGAAGTATTTAAGGTTATTATCTAATCAATTATGTGTTTGCATCATTTTTATCGTATATATATGAATTAATACCCATGGACGGAAAATTCACAAAAACGTGGAAAACGGCAAAATATTGCCTAATTCGATGATATTTTGTTTAAATCACATGAAGGAAAAGGAGATGATAAACGTTAAAATATTGCTAAATTCGATGATTTTTCGTACGAAACAAAATGCAAGAAAACTTGCTTACGATGCGATATTATGCGAAATTCTGAGATTTGAAGGCCAAATCACATATCGTGATACTACATGAAATAGTATCGAAATATTGGTAAAAATGAATATATTTACGTAATATCAAACTACATGAAAAACGTGAAAAAAGTCACTATATAACCATATTTGAGGATTTTAACTTCAAATCATAGAGCAAGGTTTCGTATTATTTAGATCCAAGAAAAGACATATGACAATGTTGTTTCCAATACAAATGATAAAAAAAATGTGTTTTCATTATAAATAACTAAAATGTTCCTGATTTTCCGTTTATATTAACGAGGGAAGATGTACACGTAAAACCGCTCTAATCCGGCTGAAACGTCGATATATGCAATAAAAACCGAACTTCTCCCCTTTTCAATATCTTACTCAGTATTTTACCGAGAAACAAATAGATGATTGAAAATGAAGTATTTAAGGTTATTATCTAATCATTTATGTGCTTGCATCATTTTTATCGTATATATATGAATTAATACCCATGGACTGAAAATTCACAAAAACGTGGAAAACGGCAAAATATTGCCTAATTCGATGATATTTTATTTAAATCACATGAAGGAAAAGGGGATGATAAAAGTCAAAACATTGCTGAATTCGATGATTTTCGTACGAAACAAAATGCAAGAAAACTTGCTTAAAATGCAATATTATGCGAAATTCTGAGATTTGAAGGCCAAATCACATATCGTGATACTACATGAAATAGTATCGAAATATTGGTAAAAATGAATATATTTACGTAATATCAAACTACATGAAAAACGTGAAAAAATCACAATATAACCATATCTGAAGATTTTAACTTTAAATCATAGAGCGAGGTTTCGTATTATTTAGATCCAAGAAAAGACATATGACAATGTTGTTTCCAATACAAATGATAAAAATCAATGTGTTTTCATTAGAATTAACTAAAATGTTCCTGATTTTCCGTTGATATTACTGATGGAAGATAAACACGTAAAACCGCTCTATTCCAGCTGAAACGTACAATAAATGCATGCAATAAAAACAGAACTTCTCCCCTTTTCAATATCTTACTCAGTATTTTAACGAGAAACAAATAGATGATTGAAAATGAAGTATTTAAGGTTATTTTCTAATCAATTATGTGTTTGCATCACTTTTATCGTATATATATGAATCATATGTCTTTTCTACCCATGGACTGAAAATTCACAAAAACGTGGAAAAAGGCAAAATATTGCCTAATTCGATGATATTTTGTTTAAATCACATGTAGGAAAAGGGGATGATAAACGTCAAAATATTGCTAAATTCGATGATTTTTCGTACGAATCAAAATGCAAGAAAACTTGCTTAAAATGCAATATTATGCGAAATTCTGAGATTTCAAGGCCAAATCACATATCATGATACTACATGAAATAGTATCGAAATAATGGTAAAAATGAATATATTTACGTAATATCAAACTACATGAAAAACGTGAAAAAAGTCACTATTTAACCATATTTGAGGATTTTAACTTTAAATCATAGAGCGAGGTTTCATATTATTTGGATCCAAGAAAAGACATATGACAATGTTGTTTCCAATACAAATGATAAAAATCAAAGTGTTTTCATTGGAATTAACTAAAATGTTCCTGGTTTTCCGTTTATATTACCGACGGAAGATGTACACGAAAATCGCTCTATTCCGGCTGAAACGTCGATATATGCAATAAAAACAGATCTTCTCCCCTTTTCAATATCTTATTCAGTATTTTAACGAGAAACAAATAGTTGATTGAAAATGAAGTATTTAAGGTTATTATCTAATCAATTATGTGTTTGTATCATTTTATCGTATATATATGAATTAATACCCATGGACTGAAAATTCACAAAAACAAGGAAAAACGGCAAAATATTGCCTAATTCGATGATATTTTGTTTAAATCACATGAAGGAAAAGGGGATGATAAACGTCAAAATATTGCTAAATTCGATGATTTTTCGTACGAAACAAAATGCAAGAAAACTTGCTTAAAATGCAATATTACGCGAAATTCTGCGATTTGAAGGGCAAATCACATATCGTGATACTACATGAAATAGTATCGGAATATTGGTAAAAATGAATATATTTGCGAAATATCAAACTACATGATTAACGTAAAAAAGTTACTATTTTACCATATTTGAGGATTTTACCTTCGAGGAGGTAATAGAGCGAGGTTTCGTATTATTTAGATCCAAGAAAAGACATATGAAAATGTTGTTTCCAATACAAATGATAAAAATCAATGTGTTTTCATTAGAATTAACTAAAATGTTCCTGATTTTCCGTTTATATTACCGATGGAAGATGTACACGAAAGTCGCTCTATTCCGGCTGAAACGTCGATATATGCAATAAAATCAGAACTTCTCCCCCCTTTCAATATCTTACTCAGTATTTTAACGAGAAAGAAATAGTTGATTGAAAATGAAGTATTTAAGGTTGTTATCTAATCAATTATGTGTTTGCATCATTTTTATCGTATATATATGAATTAATACCCATGGACTGAAAATTCACAAAAACGTGGAAAACGGCAAAATATTGCCTAATTCGATGATATTTTGTTTAAATCACATGAAGGAAAAGGGGATGATAAACGTCAAAACATTGCTGAATTCGATGATTTTCGTACGAAAGAAAATGCAAGAAAACTTGCTTAAAATGCAATATTATGCGAAATTCTGAGATTTGAAGGCCAAATCACATATCGTGATACTACATGAAATAGTATCGAAATATTGGTAAAAATGAATATATTTACGTAATATCAAACTACATGAAAAACGTGAAAAAATCACTATATAACCATATTTGAAGATTTTAACTTCTAATCATAGAGCGAGGTTTCGTATTATTTAGATCCAAGAAAAGACATATGACAATGTTGTTTCCAATACAAATGATAAAAATCAATGTGTTTTCATTAGAATTAACTAAAATGTTCCTGGTTTTCCGTTTATATTACCGATGGAAGATGTACACGAAAATCGCTCTATTCCGGCTGAAACGTCGATATATGCAATAAAAACAGAACTTCTCCCCTTTTCAATAATTTACTCAGTGTTTTAACGAGAAACAAATAGATGATTGAAAATGAAGTATTTAAGGTTATTATCTAATCAATTATGTGTTTGCATCATTTTTATCGTATATATATGAATTAATACCCATGGACGGAAAATTCACAAAAACGTGGAAAACGGCAAAATATTGCCTAATTCGATGATATTTTGTTTAAATCACATGAAGGAAAAGGAGATGATAAACGTTAAAATATTGCTAAATTCGATGATTTTTCGTACGAAACAAAATGCAAGAAAACTTGCTTAAAATGCGATATTATGCGAAATTCTGAGATTTGAAGGCCTAATCACATATCGTGATACTACATGAAATAGTATCGAAATATTGGTAAAAATGAATATATTTACGTAATATCAAACTACATGAAAAACGTGAAAAAAGTCACTATATAACCATATTTGAGGATTTTAACTTCAAATCATAGAGCAAGGTTTCATATTATTTAGATCCAAGAAAAGACATATGACAATGTTGTTTCCAATACAAATGATAAAAAACAATGTGTTTTCATTAGAAATAACTAAAATGTTCTTGATTTTCCGTTTATATTAACGAGGGAAGATGTACACGTAAAACCGCTCTAATCCGGCTGAAACGTCGATATATGCAATAAAAACCGAACTTCTCCCCTTTTCAATATCTTACTCAGTATTTTACCGAGAAACAAATAGATGATTGAAAATGAAGTATTTAAGGTTATTATCTAATCAATTATGTGTTTGCATCATTTTTATCGTATATATATGAATTAATACCCATGGACTGAAAATTCACAAAAACGTGGAAAACGGCAAAATATTGCCTAATTCGATGATATTTTGTTTAAATCACATGAAGGAAAAGGGGATGATAAACGTCAAAACATTGCTGAATTCGATGATTTTTCGTACGAAACAAAATGCAAGAAAACTTGCTTAAAATGCAATATTATGCGAAATTCTGAGATTTGAAGGCCAAATCACATATCGTGATACTACATGAAATAGTATCGAAATATTGGTAAAAATGAATATATTTACGTAATATCAAAATACATGAAAAACGTGAAAAAATCACTATATAACCATATTTGAAGATTTTAACTTTAAATCATAGAGCGAGGTTTCGTATTATTTAGATCCAAGAAAAGACATATGACAATGTTGTTTCCAATACAAATGATAAAAATCAATGTGTTTTCATTAGAATTAACTAAAATGTTCCTGATTTTGCGTTTATATTACTGATGGAAGATAAACACGTAAAACCGCTCTATTCCAGCTGAAACGTACAATAAATGCATGCAATAAAAACAGAACTTCTCCCCTTTTCAATATCTTACTCAGTATTTTAACGAGAAACAAATAGATGATTGAAAATGAAGTATTTAAGGTTATTTTCTAATCAATTATGTGCTTGCATCACTTTTATCGTATATATATGAATCATATGTCTTTTCAACCCATGGACTGAAAATTCACAAAAACGTGGAAAACAGCAAAATATTGCCTAATTCGATGATATTTTGTTTAAATCACATGTAGGAAAAGGGGATGATAAACGTCAAAATATTGCTAAATTCGATGATTTTTCGTACGAAACAAAATGCAAGAAAACTTGCTTAAAATGCAATATAATGCGAAATTCTGAGATTTCAAGGCCAAATCACATATCGTGATACTACATGAAATAGTATCGAAATAATGGTAAAAATGAATATATTTACGTAATATCAAACTACATGAAAAACGTGAAAAAAGTCACTATTTAACCATATTTGAGGATTTTAACTTTAAATCATAGAGCGAGGTTTCGTATTATTTGGATCCAAGAAAAGACATATGACAATGTTGTTTCCAATACAAATGATAAAAATCAAAGTGTTTTCATTAGAATTATCTAAAATGTTCCTGGTTTTCCGTTTATATTACCAATGGAAGATGTACTCGAAAATCGCTCTATTCCGGCAGAAACGTCGATATATGCAATAAAAACAGAACTTCTCCCCTTTTCAATAATTTAATCAGTATTTTAACCAGAAACAAATAGATGATTGAAAATGAAGTATTTAAGGTTATTATCTAATCAATTATGTGTTTGCATCATTTTTATCGTATATGTATGAATTAAAACCCATGGACTGAAAATTCACAAAAACGTTGAAAACGGCAAAATATTGCCTAATTTGATGATATTTTGTTTAAATCACATGAAGGAAAAGGGGATGATAAACGTCAAAATATTGCTAAATTCGATGATTTTTCGTACGAAACAAAATGCAAGAAAACTTGCTTAAAATGCGATATTATGCGAAATTCTGAGATTTGAAGGCCAAATCACATATCGTGATACAACATGAAATAGTATCGAAATATTGGTAAAAAATGAATATATTTACGTAATATCCAACTACATGATTAACGTGAAAAAGTTACTATTTTACCATATTTGAGGATTTTAACTTCAAATCAAAGAGCGAGGTTTCGTATTATTTAGATCCAACAAAAGACATATGACAATGTTGTTTCCAATACATATGATAAAAATCAATGAGTTTTCATTAGAATTAACTAAAATGTTCCTGATTTTCCGTTTATATTACCGATGGAAGATGCACACGAAAACCGCTCTATTCCGGCTGAAACGTCGATATATGCAATAATATCAGAACATCTCCCCCTTTCAATATCTTACTAAGTATTTTAACGAGAAAGAAATAGTTGATTGAAAATGAAGTATTTAAGGTTATTATCTAATCAATTATGTGTTTGCATCATTTTTATCGTATATATATGAATTAAAACCCATGGACTGAAAATTCACAAAAACGTGGAAAACGGCAAAATATTGCCTAATTCGATGATATTTTGTTTAAATCACATGAAGGAAAAGTAGATGATAAACGTCAAAATATTGCTATATTCGATGATTTTTCGTACGAAACAAAATACAAGAAAACTTGCTTAAAATGCAATATTATGCGAAATTCTGAGATTTGAAGGCCAAATCACATATCGTGATACTACATGAAATAGTATCGAAATATTGGTAAAAATGAATATATTTTCGTAATATCAAACTACATGAAAAACGTGAAAAAATCACTATATAACCATATTTGAGGATTTTAACTTCAAATCATAGAGCGAGGTTTCGTATTATTTAGTTCCAAGAAAAGACATATGACAATGTTGTTTCCAATACAAATGATAAAAAACAATGTGTTTTCATTAGAATTAACTATAATGTTCTTGATTTTCCGTTTATATTAACGAGGGAAGATGTACAAGTAATACCGCTCTAATCCGGCTGAAACGTCGATATATGCAATAAAAACCGAACTTCTCCCCTTTTCAATATCTTACTCAGTATTTTAACGAGAAACAAATAGATGATTGAAAATGAAGTATTTAAGGTTATTATCTAATCAATTATGTGTTTGCATCATTTTTATCGTATATATATATGAATTAATACCCATGGACTGAAAATTCACAAAAACGTAGAAAACGGCAAAATATTGCCTAATTCGATGATATTTTGTTTAATTCACATGAAGGAAAAGGGGATGATAAACGTCAAAATATTGCTAAATTCGATGATTTTTCGTACGAAACAAAATGCAAGAAAACTTGCTTAAAATGCAATATTATTCGAAATTCTGAGATTTCAAGGCCAAATCACATATCGTGATACTACATGAAATAGTATCGAAATATTGGTAAAAATGAATATATTTACGTAATATCAAACTACATGAAAAACGTGAAATAAGTCACTATTTAGCCATATTTGAGGATTTTAACTTCAAATCATAGAGCGAGGTTTCTTATTATTTGGATCCAAGAAAAGACATATGACAATGTTGTTTCCAATACAAATGATGAAAATCAATGAGTTTTCATTAGAATTAACTAAAATGTTCCTGATTTTCCGTTTATATTACCGATGGAAGATGTACACGAAAACCGCTCTATTCCGGCTGAAACGTCGATATATGCAATAAAATCAGAACTTCTCCCCCTTTCAATATCTTACTCAGTATTTTAACGAGAAAGAAATAGTTGATTAAAAATTAAGTATTTAAGGTTATTAGATAATCAATTATGTGTTTGCATCATTTTTATCGTATATATATGAATTAAAACCCATGGACTGAAAATTCACAAAAACGTGGAAAACGGCAAAATATTGCCTAATTCGGTGATATTTTGTTTAAATCACATGAAGGAAAAGGAGATGATAAACGTCAAAATATTGCTATATTCGATTATTTTTCGTACGAAACAAAATGCAAGAAAACTTGCTTAAAATGCAATATTATGCGAAATTCTGAGATTTGAAGGCCAAATCACATATCGTGATACTACATGAAATAGTATCGAAATATTGGTAAAAATGAATATATTTTCGTAATATCAAACTACATGAAAAACGTGAAAAAATTCACTATATAACCATATTTGAGGATTTTAACTTCAAATCATAGAGCGAGGTTTATTATTATTTAGATCCAAGAAAAGACATATGACAATGTTGTTTCCAATACAAATGATAAAAAACAATGTGTTTTCATTAGAATTAACTATAATGTTCTTGATTTTCCGTTTATATTAACGATGGAAGATGTACACGTAAAACCGCTCTAATCCGGCTGAAACGTCGATATATGCAATAAAAACCGAACTTCTCCCCTTTTCAATATCTTACTCAGTATTTTAACGAGAAACAAATAGATGATTGAAAATGAAGTATTTAAGGTTATTATCTAATCAATTATGTGTTTGCATCATTTTTATCGTATATATATATGAATTAATACCCATGGACTGAAAATTCACAAAAACGTGGAAAACGGCAAAATATTGCCTAATTCGATGATATTTTGTTTAATTCACATGAAGGAAAAGGGGATGATAAACGTCAAAATATTGCTAAATTCGATGATTTTTCGTACGAAACAAAATGCAAGAAAACTTGCTTAAAATGCAATATTATTCGAAATTCTGAGATTTCAAGGCCAAATCACATATCGTGATACTACATTAAATAGTATCGAAATATTGGTAAAAATGAATATATTTACGTAATATCAAACAACATGAAAATCGTGAAAAAAGTCACTATTTAACCATATTTGAGGATTATAACTTAGAATCATAGAGCGTGGTTTCGTATTATTTAGATCCAAGAAAAGACATATGACAATGTTGTTTCCAATACAAATGATAAAAATCAATGTGTTTTCATAAGAATTAACTAAAATGTTCCTGATTTTCCGTTTATATTACTGATAGAAGATGTACACGTAAAACCGCTCTATTCCGGCTGAAACGTCGATATATGCAATAAAAACAGAACTTCTCCCCTTTTCAATATCTTACTCAGTATTTTAACGAGAAACAAATAGATGATTGAAAATGAAGTATTTAAGGTTATTATCTAATCAATTATGTGTTTGCATTATTTTTCTCGTATATATAATGAATTAATACCCATGGACTGAAAATTTACAAAAACGTGGAAAACGGCAAAATATTGCCTAATTCGATGAAATTTTGTTTAAATCACATGAAGGAAAAGGGGATGATGAACGTCAAAATATTGCTAAATTCGATGATTTTCGTACGAAACAAAATGCAAGAAAACTTCCTTAAAATGCAATATTATGCGAAATTCTGATATTTCAAGGCCAAATCACATATCGTGATACTACATTAAATAGTATCGAAATATTGGTAAAAATGAATATATTTACGTAATATCAAACTACATGAAAAACGTGAAATAAGTCACTATTTAGCCATATTTGAGGATTTTAACTTCAAATCATAGAGCGAGGTTTCTTATTATTTGGATCCAAGAAAAGACATATGACAATGTTGTTTCCAATACAAATGATAAAAATCAAAGTGTTTTTTTGAATTAACTAAAATGTTCCTGATTTTCCGTTTATATTACCGATGGAAGATGTACACGAAAACCGCTCTATTCCGGCTGAAACGTCGATATATGCCATAAAATCAGAACTTCTCCCCCTTTCAATATCTTACTCAGTATTTTAACGAGAAAGAAATAGTTGATTAAAAATTAAGTATTTAAGGTTATTATCTAATCAATTATGTGTTTGCATCATTTTTATCGTATATATATGACTTAAAACCCATGGACTGAAAATTCACAAAAACGTGGAAAACGGCAAAATATTGCCAAATTCGATGATATTTTGTTTAAATCACATGAAGGAAAAGGAGATGATAAACGTAAAAATATTGCTATATTCGATGATTTTTCGTACGAAACAAAATGCAAGAAAACTTGCTTAAAATGCGATATTATGCGAAATTCTGAGATTTGAAGGCCAAATCACATATCGTGATACTACATGAAATAGTATCGAAATATTGGTAAAAAATGAATATATTTACGTAATATCAAACTACATGATTAACGTGAAAAAGTTACTATTTTACCATATTTGAGGATTTTAACTTCAAATCATAGAGCGACGTTTCGTATTATTTAGATCCAAGAAAAGATATATGACAATGTTGTTTCCAATACATATGATAAAAATCAATGAGTTTTCATTAGAATTAACTAAAATGTTCCTGATTTTCCTTTTATATTACCGATGGAAGATGGACACGAAAACCGCTCTATTCCGGCTGAAACGTCGATATATGCAATAAAATCAGAACTTCTCCCCCTTTCAATATCTTACTCAGTATTTTAACGAGAAAGAAATAGTTGATTGAAAATGAAGTATTTAAGGTTATTATCTAATCAATTATGTGTTTGCATCATTTTTATCGTATATATATGAATTAAAACCCATGGACTGAAAATTCACAAAAACGTGGAAAACGGCAAAATATTGCCTAATTCGGTGATATTTTGTTTAAATCACATGAAGGAAAAGGAGATGATAAACGTCAAAATATTGCTATATTCGATTATTTTTCGTACGAAACAAAATGCAAGAAAACTTGCTTAAAATGCAATATTATGCGAAATTCTGAGATTTGAAGGCCAAATCACATATCGTGATACTACATGAAATAGTATCGAAATATTGGTAAAAATGAATATATTTTCGTAATATCAAACTACATGAAAAACGTGAAAAAATTCACTATATAACCATATTTGAGGATTTTAACTTCAAATCATAGAGCGAGGTTTATTATTATTTAGATCCAAGAAAAGACATATGACAATGTTGTTTCCAATACAAATGATAAAAAACAATGTGTTTTCATTAGAATTAACTATAATGTTCTTGATTTTCCGTTTATATTAACGATAGAAGATGTACACGTAAAACCGCTCTAATCCGGCTGAAACGTCGATATATACAATAAAAACCGAACTTCTCCCCTTTTCAATATCTTACTTAGTATTTTAACGAGAAACAAATAGATGATTGAAAATGAAGTATTTAAGGTTATTATCTAATCAATTATGTGTTTGCAGTATTTTTATCGTATATATATATGAATTAATACCCATGAACGGAAAATTCACAAAAACGTGGAAAACGGCAAAATATTGCCTAATTCGATGATATTTTGTTTAAATCACATGAAGGAGAAGGAGATGATAAACGTTAAAATATTGCTAAATTCGATGATTTTTCGTACGAAGCAAAATGCAAGAAAACTTGCTTAAAATGCAATATTATGCGAAATTCTGAGATTTGAAGGCCAAATCACATATCGTGATACTACATGAAATAGTATCGAAATATTGGTAAAAATGAATATATTTACGTAATATCAAACTACATGAAAAACGTGAAAAAATCACTATATAACCATATTTGAGGATTTTAACTTCAAATCATAGAGCGAGGTTTCGTATTATTTAGTTCCAAGAAAAGACATATGACAATGTTGTTTCCAATACAAATGATAAAAAACAATGTGTTTTCATTAGAATTAACTATAATGTTCTTGATTTTCCGTTTATATTAACGAGGGAAGATGTACACGTAATACCGCTCTAATCCGGCTGAAACGTCGATATATGCAATAAAAACCGAACTTCTCCCCTTTTCAATATCTTACTCAGTATTTTAACGAGAAACAAATAGATGATTGAAAATCAAGTATTTAAGGTTATTATCTAATCAATTATGTGTTTGCATCATTTTTATCGTATATATATATGAAATAATACCCATGGACTGAAAATTCACAAAAACGTGGAAAACGGCAAAATATTGCCTAATTCGATGATATTTTGTTTAATTCACATGAAGGAAAAGGGGATGATAAACGTCAAAATATTGCTAAATTCGATGATTTTTCGTACGAAACAAAATGCAAGAAAACTTGCTTAAAATGCAATATTATTCGAAATTCTGAGATTTCAAGGTCAAATCACATATCGTGATACTACATGAAATAGTATCGAAATATTGGTAAAAATGAATATATTTACGTAATATCAAACAACATGAAAATCGTGAAAAAAGTCACTATTTAACCATATATGAGGATTATAACTTAGAATCATAGAGCGAGGTTTCGTATTATTTAGATCCAAGAAAAGACATATGACAATGTTGTTTCCAATACAAATGATAAAAATCAATGTGTTTTCATAAGAATTAACTAAAATGTTCCTGATTTTCCGTTTATATTACTGATAGAAGATGTACACGTAAAACCGCTCTATTCCGGCTGAAACGTCGATATATGCACACTGGCAGGGGTCTCCAGCAACACACTGGCTGGGGTCTCCAGCAACACACTGGCAGAGATCTCCAGCAACACACTGGCAGGGGTCTCCATCAACACACTGGCAGGGGTCTCCAGCAACACACTGGCAGAGGTCTCCAGCAACACACTGACAGGCCTGTCACGACGCGACGCTTTACCCGATTATTTACCCGACGATTTACCCGACGCTTTCCCCAACGCTTTACCCGACAATTTACCCGACGCTTTACCCGACGATTTACCCGACGATTTACCCGACGATTTACCAGATGATTTACCTGACGGTTTACCCGACGATTATGTTCGGTCCGACCATTTACTTTTCATTTATGGTATGGGAAAAGTAAAGACGATTATGGTCGACGAACATGTTCGGACAGAACATGTTTATAACCCGGATAAACCTGAGTTCGAGCCTGTCGCAACCGATGCAACTACAGGGCACAGATAGATTTCTGTGATGTCCTCTCCTGTAGGAGCATCAGTTTCGATAGATTCTCTGGATAGCCGAAGATTGATTGACGTCAATCAATATCAAATATCATATAACATCAAATCAATCATATAATCATATAATATCAAATAAAAAATCAAAACAATAAATGGTTTTACCATTTATTTTCTTTTATGATCGGTCCATTTACCCGACCCGACGATTTACTTGACGGTTTACTCGACGATTTACCCGACAGTTTACAATGACGGTTTACCCGAAGGTTTACCCGACGGTTTACTCGACGGTTTACAATGACGATTTACCCGACGGTTTACAATGACGGTTTACCCGACGGTTTACAATGACCTTTTAACCGACGGTTTACCCGACGGTTTACAAAGACGGTTTACCCGACGGTTTACCCGCCGCTTTACCCTGACAGTTTACCCGACGTGTTTAGTTTACAGTTTTCACGTCAGTTATCTTGAGAACAGATTTTAGACTATTTTATTTTATTTTATTTATTCGACGACTTACACTTACTTACGACGACGGGTTTAACTGTCGGGTTTACCCGTTTTTACACGGGTAAAAAACGGGTAAAAATTATCCGACGATTTACGCGACGACATACGCGACGATTAACGCGACGATTTATCCGACGATTTACGCGACGACTTACGCGACGATTTATCCGACGATTTACGCGACGATTTACCCGACGATTTACGCGACGATTTATCTGACGATTTACGCGACGATTTACCCGACGATTTACGCGACGATTTATCCGACGATTTACGCGACGATTTACGCGACGATTTACGCGACGATTTATCCGACGATTTACGCGACGATTTACCCGACGATTTACGCGACGATTTATCCGACGATTTACGCGACGATTTACGCGACGATTTACGCGACGATTTATCCGACGATTTACCCGACGATTTACGCGACGATTTATCCGACGATTTACGCGACGATTTACCCGACGATTTACGCGACGATTTACCCGACGATTTACGCGACGATTTACCCGACAGTTTACAATGACGGTTTACCCGAAGGTTTACCCGACGGTTTACTCGACGGTTTACAATGACGGTTTACCCGACGGTTTACAATGACAGTTTAACCGACGGTTTACCCGACGGTTTACAAAGACGGTTTACCCGACGGATTACCCGCCGCTTTACCCTGACAGTTTACCCGACGTGTTTAGTTTACAGTTTTCACGTCAGTTATCATGAGAACAGATTTTAGACTATTTTATTTTATTTTATTTATTCGACGACTTACACTTACTTACGACGACGGGTTTACCTGCCGGGTTTACCCGTTTTTACACGGGTAAAAAACGGGTAAAAATTATCCGACGATTTACGCGACGACATACGCGACGATTAACGCGACGATTTATCCGACGATTTACGCGACGACTTACGCGACGATTTATCCGACGATTTACGCGACGATTTACCCGACGATTTAAGCGACGATTTATCCGACGATTTACGCGACGATTTACGCGACGATTAACGCGACGATTTATCCGACGATTTACGCGACGATTTACCCGACGATTTACGCGACGATTTATCCGACGATTTACGCGACGATTTACGCGACGATTTACGCGACGATTTATCCGACGATTTACGCGACGATTTACCAGACGATTTACGCGACGATTTATCCGACGATTTACGCGACGATTTACCCGACGATTTACGCGACGATTTACCCGACGATTTACGCGACGATTTACCCGACAGTTTACAATGACGGTTTACCCGACGGTTTACAATGACGGTTTAACCGACGGTTTACCCGACGGTTTACAAAGACGGTTTACCCGACGGTTTACCCGCCGCTTTACCCTGACAGTTTACCTGACGTGTTTAGTTTACAGTTTTCACGTCAGTTATCATGAGAACAGATTTTAGACTATTTTATTTTATTTTATTTATTCGACGACTTACACTTACTTACGACGACGGGTTTACCTGTCGGGTTTACCCGTTTTTACACGGGTAAAAAACGGGTAAAAATTATCCGACGATTTACGCGACGACTTACGCGACGACTTCCCAGCAAACACAAATCATCTACACAACGTTCGCCTATCTCTTCCCATAGGTGTGGGAATGATTTGCATTGAGAATGGTGCAGGAGAGCCTTTGAGAAACTTTTACTCAAAAAATCCAAACACAAAGGTTTAATTATAAATAGTTTTTCTACAATTATTTTCTTCCAAATGTAAAACAAATAGTTTTTACATGTTTAAATATAAAATTTATGGTGTTTTTTTGTAAAATTCATTAATAAATTGTGAATGATATATATTGGCTGAGTGAAACCTTTAAAATCCATTTAGTTATAATATGAACAGAAAAAAGTAGTTTTCCAAATTTTCTAAAAATCGCTCTTTTTAACACAATTTGACTCCTTATGCATTCCACTAAACACTAATATCATGTTTAAATATATAATTTATGTATTATTCCCTAAGATAATTTATATAAATTATAAAAGTTGCTGGAAAGTGGTGAGAAAGAATCTGAACACGTTTTGTTGTCTTATATTGGCGTGTTCTTATTAACTAGAGTGAGTAAGAGTGAGCGAGAGTGGGTAAGAGTGAGTAAGAGTGACTGAAGGTGAGTGAGAGTGCCAGAGAGTGCCAGAGAGTGTGTAAGTGTGAGTAAGAGTGAGTATAAGTAAGAGTGACTGAGAGTGAGAGTAAGGGTGACAGAATGAGTAAGAGTGAGAGTAAAGTGATTGAGAGTTAGTGAGAGTAAGAGTGATTGAGAGTAAGAGTGATTGAGAGTAAGAGTGATTGAGAGTAAGAGTGATTGGGAGTAAGAGTGATTGAGAGTAAGAGTGATTGGGAGTAAGAGTGATTGGGAGCAAGAGTGAGAGTAAGAGTAAGAATGAGAATAAGAGTGATTGAGAGTAAGAGTGATTGGGAGTAAGAGTAAGAATGAGAGTAGGAGTGATTGAGAGTAGGAGTGATTGGGAGTAGGAGTGATTGGGAGTAAGAGTGATTGAGAGTAAGAGTAATTGAGAGTAAGAATATGAGAGTAAGAGTGAGAGAGTGAGTATGAATGGGTAAGGGTGACTGAGAGTGAGTAAGAGTGACAGAGTAAGAATGACAGAGTAAGAGTGATAGAGAGTAAGAGTGACAGAGAGTAAGAGTGACAGAGAGTAAGAGTGACAGAGAGTAAGAGTGACAGAGAGTAAGAGTGACAGAGAGTAAGAGTGACAGAGTAAGAGTGAGTATGAGAGTGAGTAAGGATGACTGAGAGAAAGAGTGAGTAATAGTGTGTAAGAGTGATTGAGAGTTAGAGTGAGAGTAAGAGTGATTGAGAGTTAGTGAGAGTAAGAGTGATTGAGAGTAAGAGTGATTGAGAGTAAAAGTGATTGAGAGTAAGAGTGATTGAGAGTAAGAGTGATTGGGAGTAAGAGTGATTGAGAGTAAGAGTGATTGGGAGTAAGAGTGATTGGGAGTAAGAGTGATTGGGAGTAGGAGTAAGAATGAGAATAAGAGTGATTGAGAGTAAGAGTGAGTAAGAGTAAGAATGAGAGTAAGAGTGATTGAGAGTAAGAGTGATTGAGAGTAAGAGTGATTGAGAGTAAGAGTGATTGGGAGTAAGAGAGATTGAGAGTAAGAGTGATTGGGAGTAAGAGTGATTGGGAGTAGGAGTAAGAATGAGAATAAGAGTGATTGAGAGTAAGAGTGAGTAAGAGTAAGAATGAGAGTAAGAGTGATTGAGAGTAAGAGTGATTGAGAGTAAAAGTGATTGAGAGTAAGAGTGATTGAGAGTAAGAGTGATTGAGAGTAAGAGTGATTGAGAGTAAGAGTGATTGGGAGTAAGAGTGATTGGGAGTAAGAGTAAGAGTGAGAGTAAGAGTAAGAATGAGAATAAGAGTGATTGAGAGTAAGAGTGATTGGGAGTAAGAGTAAGAGTAAGAATGTGAGTAGGAGTGATTGAGAGTAGGAGTGATTGGGAGTAGGAGTGATTGGGAGTAAGAGTGATTGAGAGTAAGAGTAATTGAGAGTAAGAATGAGAGTAAGAGTGATTGAGAGTAAGAGTGATTGAGAGTAAAAGTGATTGAGAGTAAGAGTGATTGAGAGTAAGAGTGATTGAGAGTAAGAGTGAAAGAGTAAGAGTGACAGAGAGTAAGAGTGACAGAGAGTAAGAGTGACAGAGAGTAAGAGTGAAAGAGTAAGAGTGACAGAGAGTAAGAGTGACAGAGAGTAAGAGTGACAGAGAGTAAGAGTGACAGAGAGTAAGAGTGACAGAGTAAGAGTGACAGAGTAAGAGTGACAGAGAGTAAGAGTGACAGAGAGTAAGAGTGACAGAGAGTAAGAGTGACAGAGTAAGAGTGATTGAGAGTAAGAGTGAAAGAGTAAGAGTGACAGAGAGTAAGAGTGACAGAGAGTAAGAGTGACAGAGAGTAAGAGTGAAAGAGTAAGAGTGACAGAGAGTAAGAGTGACAGAGAGTAAGAGTGACAGAGAGTAAGAGTGACAGAGAGTAAGAGTGACAGAGTAAGAGTGACAGAGTAAGAGTGACAGAGAGTAAGAGTGACAGAGAGTAAGAGTGACAGAGAGTAAGAGTGACAGAGTAAGAGTGACAGAGAGTAAGAGTGACAGAGTAAGAGTGATAGAGAGTAAGAGTGACAGAGAGTAGGAGTGACAGAGACTAAGAGTGACAGAGTAAGAGTGACAGAGTAAGAGTGATAGAGAGTAAGAGTGACAGTGAGTAAGAGTGACAGAGAGTAAGAGTGACAGAGTAAGAGTGACAGGGAGTAAGAGTGACAGAGTGTAAGAGTGACAGAGTAAGAGTGACAGAGTAAGAGTGACAGAGTAAGAGTGACAGAGAGTAAGAGTGACAGAGAGTAAGAGTGACAGAGTAAGAGTGATAGAGAGTAAGAGTGACAGTGAGTAAGAGTGACAGAGAGTAAGAGTGACAGAGTAAGAGTGACAGAGTGTAAGAGTGACAGAGTAAGAGTGACAGAGTAAGAGTGGCAGAGTAAGAGTGACAGAGAGTAAGAGTGACAGAGAGTAAGAGTGACAGAGAGTAAGAGTGACAGAGTAAGAGAGTGAGAGTGATTATGAGAGAGTTAAGAGTGTGAGGTGTGTGAGTGTAGCAGGCCAGGGAGGCAGGATGTGTGGTCACAGGCGAGGCCTAGGCCTCGTGATCTCTAATGTTGGTTTTTATATATATGTTGGATTTTTTGTCCTGTTTCAAATTATAATTATTTAGCAGGAATGTAATAAGATATTGCACAGTATTAATGTGACAATAATATATGCATTATTTCCTTGATAATCAAACTTGTTGTTCAAAGATAATATACAATCTTTGAAGGAAACATTTTGAGAGCTCGAGCTGGCACCACTGTTCTGGTGGTGAGAGAGACATATGGTTAGTTGTACTCAGACCTTCACTGGTGAAGGGTGTGTCCCAGCTGGCCGCCACCAGCCGCCACCCGCCGCCACCCGCCACCCACCACCAGCCGCCACCAGCCGCCACCCGCCGCCCACCACCAGCCGCCACCCGCCACCACCGACCACCAGCCGCCACCCACCACCAGCCGCCACCCGCCACCCACCACCAGCCGCCACCCGCCGCCACCCACCACCAGCCGCCACCCGCCACCCGCCACCACCCACCACCAGCCGCCACCTGCCACCACCCACCACCGGCCGCCACCCGCCACCACCCACCACCAGCCGCCACCCGCCACCACCCACCACCAGCCACCACCCACCACCAGCCGCCACCCGCCACTGCACCCACCACCAGCCGCCACCCGCCACCACCCACCACCAGCCGCCACCGCCACTCACCACCCGCCGCCACCCGCCACCACCCACCACCAGCCGCCACCGCCACTCACCACCCGCCGCCACCCGCCACCACCCACCACCAGCCGCCACCCGCCACCACCCACCACCAGCCGCCACCGCCACTCACCACCCGCCGCCACCCGCCACCACCCACCACCAGCCGCCACCCGCCACCACCCACCACCAGCCGCCACCCGCCACCACCCGCCACCACCCGCCACGCGCCACCAACCACCGCCACCCACCACCGCCACTCACCACCCGCCGCCACCATCCACCACCAGCCGCCACCCGCCACCGCCACCCACCACCGCCACCCGCCGCCACCACCCACCACCAGCCGACACCCGCCACCACCCACCACCAGCCGCCACCCGCCACCACCCACCACCAGCCGCCACCCACCACCGCCATTCACCACCCGCCGCCACCACCCGCCACCCACCACCAGCCGCCACCCGCCACCACCCACCACCAGCCGCCACCCACCACCAGCCGCCACCCGCCACCACCCACCACCAGCCGCCACCCACCACCAGCCGCCACCACCCGCCACCACCCGCCACCAGCCGCCACCCGCCACCAGCCACCGCCACCCACCACCGCCACTCACCAGCCGCCACCCACCACCAGCCGCCACCCGCCACCACCCACCACCAGCCGCCACCCACCACCAGCCGCCACCACCCGCCACCACCCGCCACCAGCCACCACCCGCCACCACCCACCACCAGCCGCCACCCGCCACCAGCCACCGCCACCCACCACCGCCACCCGCCGCCACCACCCACCACCACCACCCACCACCAGCCGCCGCCGCCACCACCACCGCCGCCACCACCCATCACCGCCGCCGCCACCACCACCCACCACCACCGCCGCCGCCACCACCCATCACCGCCGCCGCCACCACCACCTGCCACCAGCCGCCACCACCGCCCGCTATCAGCCGTCACCGCCCGTTGCCACAGTCGCCACCGCAAGCCGCCACCGCCAGCCGCCACCAGCCCCCCCACCGCCGATCGTCACCACCCACCACAGCCGCCGCCGCCCGCCACCGCCCGCCACCACCCACCACAGCCGCCACCACCCACCACCCGCCGCCACCACCCACCACCACCAGCCGCCGCCGCCACCCACCACCCGCCGCCACCACCCACCACCACCAGCCGCCGCCGCCACCCACCACCCGCCGCCACCACCCTCCACCAGCCGCCACCGCCACTCACCACCCGCCGCCACCCGCCACCACCCACCACCAGCCGCCACCCGCCACCACCCACCACCAGCCGCCACCCGCCACCACCCGCCACGCGCCACCAACCACCGCCACCCACCACCGCCACTCACCACCCGCCGCCACCATCCACCACCAGCCGCCACCCGCCACCGCCACCCACCACCGCCACCCACCACCGCCACCCGCCGCCACCACCCACCACCAGCCGACACCCGCCACCACCCACCACCAGCCGCCACCCGCCACCACCCACCACCAGCCGCCACCCGCCACCCACCACCGCCATTCACCACCCGCCGCCACCACCCGCCACCCACCACCAGCCGCCACCCGCCACCACCCACCACCAGCCGCCACCCACCACCAGCCGCCACCCGCCACCACCCACCACCAGCCGCCACCCACCACCAGCCGCCACCACCCGCCACCACCCGCCACCAGCCGCCACCCGCCACCAGCCACCGCCACCCACCACCGCCACTCACCACCCGCCGCCACCACCCACCACCAGCCGCCACCCGCCACCAGCCACCGCCACCCACCACCGCCACCCGCCGCCACCACCCACCACCACCACCCACCACCACCAGCCGCCGCCGCCACCACCACCCACCACCACCGCCGCCACCACCCATCACCGCCGCCGCCCCCACCACCACCGCCGCCGCCACCACCCATCACCGCCGCCGCCACCACCACCTGCCACCAGCCGCCACCACCGCCCGCTATCAGCCGTCACCGCCCGTTGCCACAGTCGCCACCGCAAGCCGCCACCGCCAGCCGCCACCAGCCCCCCACCGCCGATCGTCACCACCCACCACAGCCGCCGCCGCCCGCCACCGCCCGCCACCTCCCACCACAGCCGCCACCACCCACCACCCGCCGCCACCACCCACCACCACCAGCCGCCGCCGCCACCCACCACCCGCCGCCACCACCCACCACCACCAGCCGCCGCCGCCACCCACCACCCGCCGCCACCACCCACCACCACCACCAGCCGCCGCCGCCACCACCACCCACCACCACCGCCGCCACCACCCACCACCACCAGCCGCCGCCGCCACCACCACCCACCACCACCGCCGCCACCACCACCCACCACCACCACCGCCGCCACCACCCACCACCGCCAGCCGCCACTACTCATCACAGACGCCGCCACCCGCCACCGCCCGCCACCACCGCCAGACACAGCCGCCAGTGTCCGCCACCGCCGCCACTGTCCGCCACTGCCGCCACTGTCCGCCACCGCCGTCACTGTCCGCCACCGCCACCACTGTCTGCCACCGCCACCACTGTCCGCCCGCCGCTACCACTGTCCGCCCGCCGCCACCACTGTCCGCCCGCCGCCTCCACTGTCCGCCCGCCGCCTCCACTGTCCGCCCGCCGCCGCCACTGTCCGCCCGCCGCCGCCACTGTTCGCCCGCCGCCGCCACTGTCCGCCCGCCGCCGCCACTGTCCGCCCGCCGCCGCCACTGTCCGCCCGCCGCCGCCACTGTCCGCCCGCCGCCACTGTCCACCACCGCCGCCAAAGCCGCCACGGTCCGCCCGCCGCCACTATCCGCCACAGCCGCCACTGTCCGCCCGCCGCCACTGTCCGCCCGCCGCCACTATCCGCCACCGCCGCCACTGTCCGCCCGCCGCCGCCCTGTCCGCCCGCCGCCACTATCCGCCACCGCCGCCACTGTCCGCCCGCCGCCACTGTCCGCCCGCCGCCACCACCACCCACCACCACCGCCGCCACCACCCATCACCGCCGCCGCCACCACCACCCACCACCACCGCCGCCGCCACCACCCATCACCGCCGCCGCCACCACCACCTGCCACCAGCCGCCACCACCGCCCGCTATCAGCCGTCACCGCCCGTTGCCACAGTCGCCACCGCAAGCCGCCACCGCCAGCCGCCACCAGCCCCCCCACCGCCGATCGTCACCACCCACAACAGCCGCCGCCGCCCGCCACCGCCCGCCACCACCCACCACAGCCGCCACCACCCACCACCCGCCGCCACCACCCACCACCACCAGCCGCCGCCGCCACCCACCACCCGCCGCCACCACCCACCACCACCAGCCGCCGCCGCCACCCACCACCCGCCGCCACCACCCACCACCACCACCAGCCGCCGCCGCCACCACCACCCACCACTACCGCCGCCACCACCCACCACCACCAGCCGCCGCCGCCACCACCACCCACCACCACCGCCGCCACCACCACCCACCACCACCACCGCCGCCACCACCCACCACCGCCAGCCGCCACTACTCATCACAGACGCCGCCACCCGCCACCGCCCGCCACCACCGCCAGACACAGCCGCCAGTGTCCGCCACCGCCGCCACTGTCCGCCACTGCCGCCACTGTCCGCCACCGCCGTCACTGTCCGCCACCGCCACCACTGTCTGCCACCGCCACCACTGTCCGCCCGCCGCTACCACTGTCCGCCCGCCGCCACCACTGTCCGCCCGCCGCCTCCACTGTCCGCCCGCCGCCTCCACTGTCCGCCCGCCGCCGCCACTGTCCGCCCGCCGCCGCCACTGTTCGCCCGCCGCCGCCACTGTCCGCCCGCCGCCGCCACTGTCCGCCCGCCGCCGCCACTGTCCGCCCGCCGCCGCCACTGTCCGCCCGCCGCCACTGTCCACCACCGCCGCCAAAGCCGCCACGGTCCGCCCGCCGCCACTATCCGCCACAGCCGCCACTGTCCGCCCGCCGCCACTGTCCGCCCGCCGCCACTATCCGCCACCGCCGCCACTGTCCGCCCGCCGCCACTGTCCGCCCGCCGCCGCCCTGTCCGCCCGCCGCCACTATCCGCCACCGCCGCCACTGTCCGCCCGCCGCCACTATCCGCCACCGCCGCCACTGTCCGCCCGACGCCACTGTCCGCCCGACGCCACTGTCCGCCACCGCCGCCACTTTCCGCCCGCCGCCACTGTCCGCCCGCTGCCACTATCCGCCACCGCCACCACTGTCCGCCACCGCCACCACTGTCTGCCACCGCCACCACTGTCTGCCACCGCCACCACTGTCCGCCCGCCGCCACCACTGTCCGCCCGCCGCCACCACTGTCCGCCCGCCGCCACCACTGTCCGCCCGCTGCCTCCACTGTCCGCCCGCCGCCACCACCGTCCGCCCGCCGCCACCACTGTCCGCCCGCCGCCGCCACTGTCCGCCCGCCGCCGCCACTGTCCGCCCGCCGCCGCCACTGTCCGCCCGCCGCCACTGTCCACCACCGCCGCCGCCACTGTCCACCACCGCCGCCAAAGCCGCCACGGTCCGCCCGCCGCCACTATCCGCCACAGCCGCCACTATCCGCCACCGCCGC
Organism: Procambarus clarkii; assembly: GCF_040958095.1. NCBI lineage: Eukaryota > Metazoa > Arthropoda > Malacostraca > Decapoda > Cambaridae > Procambarus > Procambarus clarkii. The sequence goes on along the minus strand of NW_027189428.1, from coordinate 67,617 downwards.
CACTGTCCGCCCGCCGCCACTATCCGCCACCGCCGCCACTGTCCGCCCGCCGCCACTATCCGCCACCGCCGCCACTGTCCGCCCGCCGCCGCCACTGTCCGCCCGCCGCCGCCACTGTCCGCCCGCCGCCGCCACTGTCCGCCCGCCGCCACTGTCCGCCCGCCGCCACTATCCACCACCCCCGCCACTGTCCACCACAGCCGCCACTCTCCGCCGTACAGCCTCCCTTCTCTCCGTTAGTAAATAATTTTAATTGTTAGTAAATAATAAAAGAAATATAAATTATTAGATTTTTTTTACCCTTCAATTGGTTTTAATATTAAAATTGAAAATAATAATATAATATAAAATATAATAAAAATAATATAATATAAAATATAATTTAATTTCAAGAAATTTAACTTTACACACAAAGTTGTAAAAAGGGTTCAGATTATTGGCTCAAACCTTTCATAAGAGATTCATATTGGTATATGAATGGATTATGAATGACTCATGTTAGGAGTGTAAAGTTGCCACAACATCTCAAATTAGTGTTAGATACATATGTCTTGGTTATAAGTTTTGGAAACCTATTTAAGTCCACACACAATATCGTATCTGATACGATAAAACAAACGTTTCCAATACTTTCAAATACTTTCCAGATATGTTGTGGCAACCTAAAATTGTTTGCTGGGTTACGCGACGATTAACGCGACGATTTACGCGACGATTTACGCGACGATTTACGCGACGATTTACGCGACGATTTACGCGACGATTTACGCGACGATTTATCCGACGATTTACGCGACGATTTACGCGACGATTTACCCGACGATTTACGCGACGATTTGCGCGACGATTTGCGCGACGATTTACCCGACGATTTACGCGACGATTTACGCGACGATTTACGCGACGATTTACGCGACGATTTACGCGACGATTTACCCGACGATTTACCCGACGATTTACGCGACGATTTACCCGACGATTTACGCGACGATTTACCCGACGATTTACGCGACGATTTACCCGACGATTTACCCGACGATTTACGCGACGATTTATCCGACGATTATGTTCGGTGACGATTCATTCGGCGATTTATTTATTCATTTTTATTTATTTATTTATTTTTCTTTTATTTTAATTTTTTATTTTTTATTTATATTTATTTATGCTTTATTCGTTATTATTCATTCGGCGATACATTCGGCGGTACATTCGGAGCTTTATTTATTCATTTTTATTTATTCATTTTTATTTATTTATTTTTATTTATTTATGACCCGACCTGACCCGACACGACCTGACCCGACACGACCTGACCCGACACGACCTGACCCGACACGACACGACCTGACCCGACACGACCTGACCCGATACGACCCGACCCGACCTGACCCGACACGACACGACCCGACCCGACACAACCTGACACGACCTGACCCGACACGACCTGACCCGACACGACCTGACACGACACGACCTGACCCGACACGACCTGACACGACACGACCTGACACGACACGACCTGACACGACACGATCTGACACGACACGACACGACCTGACACGACACGACCTGACCTCGCCTTACCTAATCTAACTCGGGTCCAGGTGTGGGTCCGTGGGCCCCCGGACTTCCACCCTTCCCCACATCCCAGGGTCAGGTCAGGTCAGGTCAAGTTTTAGCTACCCAGAGACCTCACAGTCGAGATGGACGGACGCAGCTACAGGACGGGACACACACAAATCTGTGCCCTGTAGTTACACCGTTTTGACAGACTCGAACACACGTCAGTTCTCATGAGAACAGATTTCCATCCGACTAGGCCATTCTGGGGTCGCCAAGTTTTCCAAAGCTGGTTCTTATATTTATATTGAGTAATTTGGTAACATGTCGTCGGCGGTTTAATGCTCCAATATTCCAGCTGAACAAAATATATATTTGGCTGCAACAGTTAACTTAGATACGTTTGAGTAAATAATATCTGTAATAATTGTATTTGGGCGATAATAAACAGGGTAAAGCTCCGACGTAAATTTGCCTGGCGTGGATGGGTTTTTGCTTGGGCTATTTGAGGAGGAGGAGGATGACGTCTTGACTGGAAGCTGAAGGGGGAGTGTGAAGCCTAGAAGGAGACCAACACGTTGATAACTTAGACATTATTGAGGGCATTTTTCGACATTTAAATTAATAAACACGGAAGTAAAATTTAAAGAGAGAAACTCGAGTGTTTTTTTGACTCATGAAGGTTAATAATTTACTAACTTTTATGGTACTCAGTATTTTAACGAGAAACTCAGTATTTTAACGAGAAACAAATAGTTGATTGAAAATGAAGTATTTAAGGTTATTATCTAATCAATTATGTGTTTGCATCATTTTTATCGTATATATAATGAATTAATACCCATAGACTAAAAATTTACAAAAACGTAGAAAAACGCCAAAATATTGCCTAATTCGATGATATTTTGTTTAAATCAAATAAAGGAAAAGGGGATGATAAACGTCAAAATATTGCTATATTCGATGATTTTTCGTACAAAACAAAATGCAAGAAAACATGCTTAAAATGCAATATTATGCGAAATTCTGAGATTTGAAGGCCAAATCACATATCGTGATACTACATGAAATAGTATCGAAATATTGGAAAAATGAATATATTTACGTAATATCAAACCACATGAAAAACGTGAAAAAAGTCACTATTTAACCATATTTGAGGATATTAACTTCAAATCATAGAGCGAGGTTTCGTATTATTTAGATCCAAGAAAAGACATATGACAATGTTGTTTCCAATACAAATGATAAAAATCAATGTGTTTTCATTGGAATTAACTAAAATGTTCCTGATTTTCCGTTTATATTATCAATGGAAGATGTACACGTAAAACCGCTCTAATCCGGCTGAAACGTCGATATATGCAATAAAAACCGAACTTCTCCCCTTTTCAATATCTTACTCAGTATTTTAACGAGGAACAAATAGATGATTGTAATGAAGTATTTAATGTTATTATCTAATCAATTATGCGTTTGCATCATTTTTATCGTATATATATGAATTAATACCCATGGACTGAAAATTCACATAAACGTGGAAAACGGCAAAATATTGCCTAATTCGATGATATTTTGTTTAAATCACATGAAGGAAAATGGGATGATAAACGTCAAAATATATCTATTTTCGATGATTTTTCGTACGAAACAAAATGCAAGAAAACTTGCTTAAAATGCAATATTATGCGAAATTCTGAGATTTGAAGGCCAAATAACATATCGTGATACTACGTGAAATAGTATCGGAATATTGGTAAAAATGAATATATTTGCGTAATATCAAACTACACGATTAACGTGAAAAAGTCACTATTTTACCATATTTGAGGATTTTACCTTCAAATCATAGAGCGAGGTTTCGTATTATTTAGATCCAAGAAAAGACATATGACAATGTTGTTTCCAATACAAATGATAAAAATCAATGTGTTTTCATTAGAATTAACTAAAATGTTCCTGATTTTCCGTATATATTACTGAAAGAAGATGTACACGAAAATCGCTCTATTCTGGCTGAAACGTCGATAAATGCAATAAAAACAGAACTTCTCCCCTTTTCAATATCTTACTCAGTATTTTAACGAGACACAAATAGTTGATTGAAAATGAAGTATTTAAGGTTATTATCTAATCAATTATGTGTTTGCATCATTTATATCGTATATATAATGAATTAATACCCAAAGACTGAAAATTCTCAAAAACGTGGAAAAACGGGAAAATATTGCCTAATTCGATGATATTTTGTTTAAATCAAATAAAGGAAAAGGGGATGATAAACGTCAAAATACTGGTAAATTTGATGATTTTTCGTACTAAACAAAATGCAAGAAAACTTGCTTAAAATGCAATATTATGCGAAATTCTGAGATTTGAAGGCCAAATCACATATCGTGATACTACATGAAATAGTATCGAAATATTGGTAAAAATGAATATATTTACGTAATGTCAAACTACATGAGAAACGTGAAAAAAGTCACTATTTAACCATATTTGAGGATTTTAACTTCAAATCATAGAGCGAGGTTTCGTATTATTTAGGTCCAAGAAAAGACATATGACAATGTTGTTTCCAATACAAATGATAAAAATCAATGTGTTTTCATTAGAATTAACTAAAATGTTCCTGATTTTCTGTATATAATACTGATGGAAGATGTACACGAAAATCGCTCTATTCCGGCTGAAACGTCGATATATGCAATAAAAACAGAACTTCTCCCCCTTTCAATATCTTACTCAGTATTTTAACGAGAAGGAAATAGTTGATTGAAAATGAAGTATTTAAGGTTATTATCTAATCAATTATGTGTTTGCATCATTTTTATCGTATATATATGAATTAATACCCATGGACTAAAAATTCACAAAAACGTGGAAAACGGCAAAATATTGCCTAATTCGATGATATTTTGTTTAAATCACATAAAGGAAAAGGGGATGATAAACGTCAAAATATTGGTAAATTCGATGATTTTTCGTACGAAACAAAATGCAAGAAAACTTGCTTAAAATGCAATATTATGCGAAATTCTGAGATTTGAAGGCCAAATCACATATCGTGATACTACATGAAATAGTACGAAATATTGGTAAATATGAATATATTTGCGTAATATTAAACCACTTGATTAAACGTGAAAAAGTCACTATTTTACCATATTTGAGGATTTTACCTTCAAATCATAGAGCGAGGTTTCGTATTATTTAGATCCAAGAAAAGACATATGACAATGTTGTTTCCAATACAAATGATAAAAAACAATGTGTTTTCATTAGAATTAACTAAAATGTTCCTGATTTTTCGTTTATATTACCGATGGAAGATGTACTCTTAAAAAATACGAAACGTCGCTTTATGATTCGAAGTTAAAATCCACTAATTGGGTATAATAATGACTTTTTTCACGTTTTTCATGTAGTTTGATATTACGTAAATATATTCATTTTTACCAATATTTCGAGACTATTTCATGTAGTATCACGATATGTAATTTGGCCTTCAAATCTCAGATTTTCGAATAATATTGCATTTTAAGCAAGTTTTCTTGCATTTTGTTTCGTACTAAAAATCATTGAATTCAGCAATATTTTGACGTCTATTATCACCTTTTCCTTTATGTGATATAAACAAAATATCATCGAATTAGGAAATATTTTTCTGTTTTTCCACGTTTTTGTGAGTTTTCAGTTTATTGCAATTAATTCAATAAATATACGATAAAAATGATGCAAACACATAATTGATTAGAAATTAACCTTAAACACTTCCTTTTCAATCAACTATTTGTTTCTTGTTAAAATACTGAGTAAGATGAGAAGTAAGGGGAGAAGTTCTGTTTTTATTGCATATATCGACGTTTCAGCTGGAATAGAGCGGTTTTATGTGTACATCTTCCATCGGTAATATAAACGGAAAATCAGGAACATTTTAGTTAATTCTAATGAAAACACATTGATTTTTATCATTTGTGATGGAAACAACATTGTCATATGCCTTTTCTTGGATCTAAATAATACGAAACCTCACTCTATGATTTGAAGTTAAAATCCTCAAATATGGTAATATAGTGACTTTTTTCACGTTATTCATGTAGTGTGATTTTATGTAAATATATTAGTTTTTACCAATATTTCGATACTACTTCATGTTTTCTCACGATATGTGATTTGGCCTTTATATCTCAGAATTTCGCAAATTTTGCATTTTTAAGCAAGTTTTCTGGCTATTTGTTTTGCACTAAAAATCATCGAATTTAGCAATATTTTGACCTTTATCATCCCGTTTTCTTTTATGTGATTTAAACAAAATATCATCGAATAGGGCAATATTTTGCCGTTTTTCCACGTTGTCTTGAATTTTCAGTTTATTGTTATTAATTCGTTATATATACCGTAAAAATTATCCAAACACATAATTGATCAGAAAATAACCTTAAATAATTCATTTTCAATCATCTATTTGTTTCTCGTTAAAATGCTGAGTAAGATATTGAAAAGGGGAGAAGTTCTGTTTTTATTGCATATATCGACGTTTCAGCCGGATTAGAACGGTTTTACGTGTACATCTTCAATCGGTAATATAAACCGAAAATTAGGAACATTTTAGTTAATTTTAATGAAAACACATTGATTTTTATCATTTGTATTGGAAGCAACATCTTTATACGTCTTTTCAACGGTCTAAAAAATACAAAACGTCGCTTTATGATTCGAAGATAAAACCACAAATTGGGTATAATAATGACTTTTTTCACGTTTTTCATGTAGTTTGTTATTACGTATATATATTCATTTTTACCAATATTTCGAGACTACTTCATGTCGTATCACGATACGTGATTTGGCCTTCAAATCTCAGATTTTCGCATAATATTGCATTTTAAGCAAGTTTTCTTGCATTTTGTTTCGTACTAAAAATCATCGAATTCAGTAATATTTTGACGTCTATCATCCCCTTTTCCTTTATGTGACATAAACAAAATATCATCGAATTAGGCAATATTTTGCTGTTTTTCCACGTTTTTGTGAGTTTTCAGTTTATTGCTATTAATTCATTAAATATACGATAAAAATGATGCAAACACATTATATACTATTAGGCAATTAGGAATTTTATTAGGAATTATTAGGAATATTAGGAATTTTATTAGGCAATATTAGGAATTAGGCAATATTGATTAGAAATTAACCTTAAACTCTTCATTTTCAATCAACTATTTGTTTCTCGTTAAAATACTGAATAAGATATTGAAAAGGGGAGAAGTTCTGTTTTTATTGCATATATCGACGCTTCAGCCGGATTAGAGCGGTTTTACGTGTACATCTTCCATTGGTAATATAAACGGAAAATCAGGAACATTTCAGTTAATTCTAATGAAAAGACATTGATTTTTATCATTTGTATTGGAAACAACATTGTCATAAGTCTTTTCTTGGATCTAAATAATACGAAACCTCGCTCTATGATTTGAAGTTAAAATCCTCAAATATGGTAATATAGTGACTTTTTCACGTTATTCATGTAGTGTTATTTTACGTAAATATATTAGTTTTTACCAATATTTCGATACTACTTCATGTTTTCTCACGATATATGATTTGGCCGTCATATCTCAGAATTTCGCAAATTTTGAATTTTTAAGCAAGTTTTCTTGCATTTTGTTTCGTACTAAAAATAATCGAATTCAGCAATATTTTGACGTCTATCATCCCCTTTTCCTTTATGTGACATAAACAAAATATCATCGAATTAGGCAATATTTTGCTGTTTTTCCACGTTTTTGTGAGTTTTCAGTTTATTGCTATTAATTCATTAAATATACGATAAAAATGATGCAAACACATAATTGATTAGAAATTAACCTTAAACACTTCATTTTCAATCAACTATTTGTTTCTCGTTAAAATACTGAATAAGATATTGAAAAGGGGAGAAGTTCTGTTTTATTGCATATATCGACGTTTCAGCCGGATTAGAGCCGTTTTACGTGTACATCTTCCATCGGTAATATAAACGGAAAATCAGGAACACTTTAGTTAATTCTAATGAAAACACATTGATTTTTATCATTTGTATTGGAAACAACATTGTCATATGTCTTTTCTTGGATCTAAATAATACGAAACCTCGCTCTATGATTTGAAGTTAAAATCCTCAAATATGGTAATATAGTGACTTTTTTCACGTTATTCATGTAGTTTGATTTTACGTAAATATCTTAGTTTTTACCAATATTTTGATACTATTTCATGTTTTCTCACGATATGTGATTTGGCCTTCATATCTCAGAATTTCGCAAATTTTGCATTTTTAAGCAAGTTTTCTTGCATTTTGTTATGTACTAAAAATCATCGAATTTAGCTATATTTTGACCTTTTTCATCCCCTTTTAGTTTATGTGATTTTAACAAAATATCATCGAATTAGGCAATATTTTGCCGTTTTTCCACGTTTTTGTGAATTTTCAGTTTATTGTTATAAATTCATTATATATACGATAAAAATTATGCAAATACATAATTGATCAGAAAATAACCTTAAATACTTCATTTTCAATCATCTATTTGTTTCTCGTTAAAATACTGAGTAAGATATTAAAAAGGGGAGAAGTACTGTTTTTATTGTATATATCGACGTTTCAGCCGGATTAGAACGGTTTTACGTGTACATCTTCAATCGGTAATATAAACCGAAAATCAGGAACATTTTAGTTAATTTTAATGAAATCACATTGATTTTTATCATTTGTATTGGAATCAACATCTTTATACGTCTTTTCAACGGTCTAAAAAATACGAAACGTCGCTTTATGATTCGAAGTTAAAATCCACAAATTGGGTATAATAATGACTTTTTTCTCGTTTTTCATGTAGTTTGTTATTGCGTAAATATATTCATTTTTACCAATATTTCGAGACTATTTCATGTAGTATCACGATATGTGATTTGGCCTTCAAATCTCAGATTTTCGCATAATATTGCATTTTAAGCAAGTTTTCTTGCATTTTGTTTCGTACTAAAAATCATCGAATTCAGCAATATTTTGACGTCTATCATCCCCTTTTCCTTTATGTGATAAAAACAAAATATCATCGAATTAGGCAATATTATGCTGTTTTTCAACGTTTTTGTGAGTTTTCAGTTTATTGCTATTAATTCAGTAAATATACGATAAAAATGATGCTAACACATAATTGATTAGAAATTAACCTTAAACATTTCATTTTCAATCAACTATTTGTTTCTCGTTAAAATACTGAATAAGATATTGAAAAGGGGAGAAACTCTGTTTTTATTGCATATATCGACGTTTCAGCCGGATTAGAGCGGTTTTACGTGTACATCTTCCATCGGGAATATAAACGGAAAATCAGGAACATTTTAGTTAATTCTAATGAAAACACATTGATTTTTATCATTTGTGATGGAAACAACATTGTCATATGCCTTTTCTTGGATCTAAATAATACGAAACCTCGCTCTATGATTTGAAGTTAAAATCCTCAAATATGGTAATATAGTGACTTTTTTCACGTTATTCATGTAGTTTGATTTTACGTAAATATCTTAGTTTTTACCAATATTTTGATACTATTTCATGTTTTCTCACGATATGTGATTTGGCCTTTATATCTCATAATTTCGCAAATTTTGCATTTTTAAGCAAGTTTTCTGGCTATTTGTTTTGTACTAAAAATCATCGAATTTAGCAATATTTTGACCTTTATCATCCCGTTTTCTTTTATGTGATTTAAACAAAATATCATCGAATAAGGCAATATTTTGCCGTTTTTCCACGTTTTCGTGAATTTTCAGTTTATTGTTATAAATTCATTACATATACGATAAAAATTATGCAAACACATAATTGATCAGAAAATAACCTTAAATAATTCATTTTCAATCATCTATTTGTTTCTAGTTAAAATGCTGAGTAAGATATTGAAAAGGGGAGAAGTTCTGTTTTTATTGCATATATCGACGTTTCAGCCGGATTAGAACGGTTTTACGTGTACATCTTCAATCGTAATATAAACCGAAAATCAGGAACATTTTAGTTAATTTTAATGAAAACACATTGATTTTTATCATTTGTATTGGAAGCTACATCTTTATACGTCTTTTCAACGGTCTAAAAAATACAAAACGTCGCTTAATGATTTGAAGATAAAACCACAAATTGGGTATAATAATGACTTTTTTCACGTTTTTCATGTAGTTTGTTATTACGTAAATATATTCATTTTTACCAATATTTCGAGACTGTTTCATGTAGTATCACGATACGTGATTTGGCCTTCAAATCTCAGATTTTCGCATAATATTGCATTTTAAGCAAGTTTTCTTGCATTTTGTTTCGTACTAAAAATCATGGAATTCAGCAATATTTTGACGTCATCATCCCCTTTTCCTTTATGTGACATAAACATAAACATATTTTCCGTTTATATTACCGATGGAAGATGTACACGAAAATCGCTCTATTCCGGCTGAAACGTCGATATATGGAATAAAAACAGGACTTCTCCCCTTTTCAATAATTTACTCAGTATTTTAACGAGAAACAAATAGATGATTGAAAATGAAGTATTTAAGGTTATTATCTAATCAATTATGTGTTTGCATCATTTTTATCGTATATATATGAATTAAAACCCATGGACGGAAAATTCACAAAAACGTGGAAAACGGCAAAATATTGCCTAATTCGATGATATTTTGTTTAAATCACATGAAGGAAAAGGAGATGATAAACGTTAAAATATTGCTAAATTCGATGATTTTTCGTACGAAGCAAAATGCAAGAAAACCTGCTTAAAATACAATATTATGCGAAATTCTGAGATTTGAAGGCCAAATCACATATCGTGATACTACATGAAATAGTATCGAAATATTGGTAAAAATGAATATATTTACGTAATATCAAACTACATGAAAAACGTGAAAAATCACTATATCACCATATTTGAGGATTTTAACTTCAAATCATAAAGCGAGGTTTCGTATTATTTAGTTCCAAGAAAAGACATATGACAATGTTGTTTCCAATACAAATGATAAAAAACAATGCGTTTTCATTAGAATTAACTATAATGTTCTTGATTTTCCGTTTATATTAACGAGGGAAGATGTACACGTAAAACCGCTCTAATCCGGCTGAAACGTCGATATATGCAATAAAAACCGAACTTCTCCCCTTTTCAATATCTTACTTAGTATTTTAACGAGAAACAAATAGATGATTGAAAATGAAGTATTTAAGGTTATTATCTAATCAATTATGTGTTTGCATCATTTTTATCGTATATATATATGAATTAATACCCATGGACTGAAAATTCACAAAAACGTGGAAAACGGCAAAATATTGCCTAATTCGATGATATTTTGTTTAAATCACATGAAGGAAAAGGGGATGATAAACGTCAAAATATTGCTAAATTCGATGATTTTTCGTACGAAACAAAATGCAAGAAAACTTGCTTAAAATGCAATATTATTCGAAATTCTGAGATTTCAAGGCCAAATCACATATCGTGATACTACATGAAATAGTATCGAAATATTGGTAAAAATGAATATATTTACGTAATATCAAACTACATGAAAATCGTGAAAAAAGTCACTTTTTAACCATATTTGAAGATTATAACTTAGAATCATAGAGAGAGGTTTCGTATTATTTAGATCCAAGAAAAGACATATGACAATGTTGTTTCCAATACAAATGATAAAAATCAATGTGTTTTCATTAGAATTAACTACAATGTTCCTGATTTTCCGTTTATATTACTGATGGAAGATGTACACGTAAAACCGCTCTATTCCGGCTGAAACGTCGATATATGCAATGAAAACAGAACTTCTCCCCTTTTCAATATCTTACTCAGTATTTTAACGAGAAACAAATAGTTGATTGAAAATGAAGTATTTAAGGTTATTATCTAATCAATTATGTGTTTGCATCATTTTTATCGTATACATAATAAATTAATACCCATAGACTGAAAATTCACAAAAACGTGGAAAAACGGCAAAATATTGCCTAATTCGATGATATTTTGTTTAAATCAAATAAAGGAGAAGGGGATGATAAACGTCAAAATATTGCTATATTCGATGATTTTTCGTACGAAACAAAATGCAAGAAAACTTGCTTAAAATGCAATATTATGCGAAATTCTGAGATTTGAAGGCCAAATCACATATCGTGATAATACATGAAATAGTATCGAAATATTGGTAAAAATGAATATATTTGCGTAATATCAAACTACATGATTAACGTGAAAAAGTCACTATTTTACCATATTTGAGGATTTTACCTTCAAATCATAGAGCGAGGTTTCGTATTATTTAGTTCCAAGAAAAGACATATGACAATGTTGTTTCCAATACAAATGATGAAAAACAATGTGTTTTCATTAGAATTAACTATAATGTTCTTCATTTTCCGTTTATATTAACGAGGGAAGATGTACACGTAAAACCGCTCTAATCCGGCTGAAACGTCGATATATGCAATAAAAACCGAACTTCTCCCCTTTTCAATATCTTACTCAGTATTTTAACGAGAAACAAATAGATGATTGAAAATGAAGTATTTAAGGTTATTATCTAATCAATTATGTGTTTGCATCATTTTTATCGAATATATATGAATTAATACCCATGGACTGAAAATTTACAAAAACGTGGAAAACGGCAAAATATTGCCTAATTCGATGATATTTTGTTTAAATCACATGAAGGAAAAGGGGATGATAAACGTCAAAATATTGCTAAATTCGAAGATTTTTCGTACGAAACAAAATGCAAGAAAACTTGCTTAAAATGCAATATTATACGAAATTCTGAGATTTCAAGGCCAAATAACATATCATCATACTACATGAAATAGTATCGAAATATTGGTAAAAATGAATATATTTACGTAATATCAAACTACATGAAAAACGTGAACAAAGTCACTATTTAACCATATTTGAGGATTTTAACTTCAAATCATAGAGCGAGGTTTCGTATTATTTGGATCCAAGAAAAGACATATGACAATGTTGTTTCCAATACAAATGATAAAAATCAAAGTGTTTTCATTAGAATTAACTAAAATATTCCTGGTTTTCCGTTTATATTACCGATGGAAGATGTACACGAAAATCGCTCTATTCCGGCTGAAACGTCGATATATGCAATAAAAACAGAACTTCTCCCCTTTTCAATATCTTACTCAGTATTTTAACGAGAAACAAATAGTTGATTGAAAATGAAGTATTTAAGGTTATTATCTAATCAATTATGTGTTTGCATCATTTTTATCGTATATATTATGAATTAATTCCCATAGACTGAAAATTCACCAAAACGTGGAAAAACGGCAAAATATTGCCTAATTCGATGATATTTTGTTTAAATCAAATAAAGGAAAAGGGGATGATAAACGTCAAAATATTGCTGAATTCGATGATTTTTCGTACGAAACAAAATGCAAGGAAACTTGCTTAAAATGCAATATTATGCGAAATTCTGAGATTTGATGGCCAAATCACATATCGTGATAATACATGAATTAGTATCGAAATATTGGTAAAAATGAATATATTTGCGTAATATCAAACTACATGATTAACGTGAAAAAGTCACTATTTTACCATATTTGAGGATTTTACCTTCAAATCATAGAGAAGTTTTACCTTTTAGAAGTTTTACAAATTTTACCTTCAAAATATTGCTTAATTCGATGATTTTTCGTACGAAACAAAATGCAAGAAAACTTGCTTAAAATGCAATATTATGCGAAATTCTGAAATTTCAAGGCCAAATCACATATCGTGATACTACATGAAATAGTATCGAAATATTGGTAAAAATGAATATATTTACGTAATATCAAACTACATGAAAAACGTGAAAAAAGTCACTATTTAACCATATTTGAGGATTTTAACTTCAAATCATAGAGCGAGGTTTCGTATTATTTGGATCCAAGAAAAGACATATGACAATGTTGTTTCCAATACAAATGATAAAAATCAAAGTGTTTTCATTAGAATTAACTAAAATGTTCCTGGTTTTCCGTTTATATTACCGATGGAAGATGTACACGAAAATCGCTCTATTCCGCCTGAAACGTCGATATATGCAATAAAAACAGAACTTCTCCCCTTTTCAATATCTTACTCAGTATTTTAACGAGAAACAAATAGTTGATTGAAAATGAAGTATTTAAGGTTATTATCTAATCAATTGTGTGTTTGCATCATTTACATCGTACATATATGAATTAATACCCATGGACTGAAAATTCACAAAAACGTGGAAAAACGGCAAAATATTGCCTAATTCGATGATATTTTGTTTAAATCACATGAAGGAAAAGGGGATGATGAACGTCAAAATATTGCTAAATTCGATGATTTTTCGTACGAAACAAAATGCAAGAAAACTTGCTTAAAATGCAATATTTCGCGAAATTCTGAGATTTGAATGGCAAATCACATATCGTGATACTACATGAAATAGTATCGAAATATTGGTAAAAATGAATATATTTACGTAATATCAAACTACATGAAAAACGTGAAAAAGTCACTATATAATAATATTTGAGGATTTTAACTTCAAATCATAGAGCGAGGTTTCGTATTTTTTAGATAAAAGAAAAGACATATGACAATGTTGTTTCCAATACAAATGATAAAAAACAATGTGTTTTCATTAGAAATAACTAAAATGTTCTTGATTTTCCATTTATATTAACGAGGGAAGATGTACACGTAAAACCGCTCTAATCCGGCTGAAACGTCGAAATATGCAATAAAAACCGAACTTCTCCCCTTTTCAATATCTTACTCAGTATTTTAACGAGAAACAAATAGATGATTGAAAATGAAGTATTTAAGGTTATTATCTAATCAATTATGTGTTTGCATCATTTTTATCGTATTTATATGATTTAATACCCATGGACTGAAAATTCACAAATACGTGGAAAACGGCAAAATATTGCCTAATTCGATGATATTTTGTTTAAATCACATGAAGAAAAAGGAGATGATAAACGTTAAAATATTGCTAAATTCGATGATTTTTCGTATGAAGCAAAATGCAAGAAAACTTGCTTAAAATGCAATATTATGCGAAATTCTGAGATTTGAAGGCCAAATCACATATCGTGATAATACATGAAATAGTATCGAAATATTGGTAAAAATGAATATATATGCGAAATATTTGATTACGCAAATTAACGTAACGCAAATTAATCAACTACATGATTAACGTGAAAAAGTCACTATTTTACCATATTTGAGGATTTTACCTTCATATCATAGAGCGAGGTTTCGTATTATTTAGATCCAAGAAAAGACATATGAGAATGTTGTTTCCAATACAAATGATAAAAATCAATGTGTTTTCATTAGAATTAACTAAAATGTTCCTGATTTTCCGTTTATATTACCGATGGAAGATGTACACGAAAACCGCTCTATTCCGGCTGAAACGTCGATATATGCAATAAAATCAGAACTTCTCCCCCTTTCAATATCTTACTCAGTATTTTAACGAGAAAGAAATAGTTGATTGAAAATGAAGTATTTAAGGTTATTATCTAATCAATTATGTGTTTGCATCATTTTTATCGTATATATATGAATTAAAACCCATGGACTGAAAATTCACAAAAACGTGGAAAACGGCAAAATATTGCCTAATTCGATGATATTTTGTTTAAATCACATGAAGGAAAAAAAGATGATAAACGTCAAAATATTGCTATATTCGATGATTTTTCGTACGAAACAAAATGCAAGAAAACTTGCTTAAAATGCAATATTATGCGAAATTCTGAGATTTGAAGGCCAAATCACATATCGTGATACTACATGAAATAGTATCGAAATATTGGTAAAAATGAATATATTTACGTAATATCAAACTACATGAAAAACATGAAAAAAGTCACTATATAACCATATTTGAGGATTTTAACTTCAAATCATAGAGCGAGGTTTCGTATTATTTAGATCCAAGAAAAGACATATGACAATGTTGTTTCCAATACAAATGATAAAAAACAATGTGTTTTCATTAGAATTAACTATAATGTTCTTGATTTTCCGTTTATATTAACGATGGAAGATGTACACGTAAAACCGCTCTAATCTGGCTGAAACGTCGATATATGCAATAAAAACCGAACTTCTCCCCTTTTCAATATCTTACTCAGTATTTTAACGAGAAAGAAATAGATGATTGAAAATGAAGTATTTAAGGTTATTATCTAATCAATTATGTGTTTGCATCATTTTTATCGTATTTATATGATTTAATACCCATGGACTGAAAATTCACAAATACGTGGAAAACGGCAAAATATTGCCTAATTCGATGATATTTTGTTTAAATCACATGAAGGAAAAGGAGATGATAAACGTTAAAATATTGCTAAATTCGATGATTTTTCGTATGAAGCAAAATGCAAGAAAACTTGCTTAAAATGCAATATTATGCGAAATTCTGAGATTTGAAGGCCAAATCACATATCGTGATAATACATGAAATAGTATCGAAATATTGGTAAAAATGAATATATTTGCGAAATATTTGATTACGCAAATTAACGTAACGCAAATTAATCAACTACATGATTAACGTGAAAAAGTCACTATTTTACCATATTTGAGGATTTTACCTTCATATCATAGAGCGAGGTTTCGTATTATTTAGATCCAAGAAAAGACATATGACAATGTTGTTTCCAATACAAATGATAAAAATCAATGTGTTTTCATTAGAATTAACTAAAATGTTCCTGATTTTCCGTTTATATTACCGATGGAAGATGTACACGAAAACCGCTCTATTCCGGCTGAAACGTCGATATATGCAATAAAATCAGAACTTCTCCCCCTTTCAATATCTTACTCAGTATTTTAACGAGAAAGAAATAGTTGATTGAAAATGAAGTATTTAAGGTTATTATCTAATCAATTATGTGTTTGCATCATTTTTATCGTATATATATGAATTAAAACCCATGGACTGAAAATTCACAAAAACATGGAAAACGGCAAAATATTGCCTAATTCGATGATATTTTGTTTAAATCACATGAAGGAAAAAAAGATGATAAACGTCAAAATATTGCTATATTCGATGATTTTTCGTACGAAACAAAATGCAAGAAAACTTGCTTAAAATGCAATATTATGCAAAATTCTGAGATTTGAAGGCCAAATCACATATCGTGATACTACATGAAATAGTATCGAAATATTGGTAAAAATGAATATATTTACGTAATATCAAACTACATGAAAAACATGAAAAAAGTCACTATATAACCATATTTGAGGATTTTAACTTCAAATCATAGAGCGAGGTTTCGTATTATTTAGATCCAAGAAAAGACATATGACAATGTTGTTTCCAATACAAATGATAAAAAACAATGTGTTTTCATTAGAATTAACTATAATGTTCTTGATTTTCCGTTTATATTAACGATGGAAGATGTACACGTAAAACCGCTCTAATCCGGCTGAAACGTCGATATATGCAATAAAAACCGAACTTCTCCCCTTTTCAATATCTTACTCAGTATTTTAACGAGAAACAAATAGATGATTGAAAATGAAGTATTTAAGGTTATTAAATATGTAGATATGATAGAGCCCAGTAGGCTCAGGAATCTATACACCAGTTGATTGACCGTTGAGAGGCGGGACCAAAGAGCCAAAGCTCAACCCCCGCAAGCACAAATAGGTGAGTACAACTAGGTGAGTACACACGCTCACTCACACAGCAAAACACTGGCAGAGGTCTCCAGCAACACACTGGCAGGGGTCTCCAGCAACACACTGGCAGGGGTCTCCAGCAACACACTGGCAGGGGTCTTCAGCAACACACTGGCAGAGGTCTCCAGCAACACACTGGCAGAGGTCTCCAGCAACACACTGGCAGGGGTCTCCAGCAACACACTGGCAGAGGTCTCCAGCAACACACTGGCAGAGGTCTCCAGCAACACACTGGCAGGGGTCTCCAGCAACACACTGGCAGAGGTCTCCAGCAACACACTGGCAGAGGTCTCCAGCAACACACTGGCAGGGGTCTCCAGCAACACACTGGCAGAGGTCTCCAGCAACACACTGGCAGAGGTTTCCAGCAACACACTGGCAGGGGTCTCCAGCAACACACTTGCAGAGGTCTCCAGCAACACACTGGTAGGGGTCTCCAGCAACACACTGGCAGAGGTCTCCAGCAACACACTGGCAGGGGTCTCCAGCAACACACTGGCAGGGGTCTCCAGCAACACACTGGCAGGGGTCTCCAGCAACACACTGGCAGGGGTGTCCAGCAACACACTGGCAGGGGTCTCCAGCAACACACTGGCAGATGTCTCCAGCAACATACTGGCAGGGGTCTCCAGCAACACACTGGCAGAGGTCTCCAGCAACACATTGGCAGGGGTCTCCAGCAACACACTGGCTGGGGTCTCCAACAACACACTGGCAGAGATCTCCAGCAACACACTGGCAGGGGTCTCCATCAACACACTGGCAGGGGTCTCCAGCAACACACTGGCAGGGGTCTCCAGCAACACACTGGCAGAGGTCTCCAGCAACACACTGGCAGTGGTCTCCAGCAACACACTGGCAGGGGTCTCCAGCAACACACTGACAGGCCTGTCCCGACGCGACGCTTTACCCGATTATTTACCCGACGATTTACCCGACGCTTTCCCCAACGCTTTACCCGACGATTAACCCGACAATTTACCCGACGCTTTACCCGACGATTTACCTGACGATTTACCCGACGATTTACCAGATGATTTACCTGACGGTTTACCCGACGATTATGTTCGGTCCGACCATTTACTTTTCATTTATGGTATGGGAAAAGTAAAGACGATTATGGTCGACGAACATGTTCGGACAGAACATGTTTATAACCCGGATAAACCTGAGTTCGAGCCTGTCGCAACCGATGCAACTACAGGGCACAGATAGATTTCTGTGATGTCCTCTCCTGTAGGAGCATCAGTTTCGATAGATTCTCTGGATAGCCGAAGATTGATTGACGTCAATCAATATCAAATATCATATAACATCAAATCAATCATATAATCATATAATATCAAATAAAAAATCAAAACAATAAATGGTTTTACCATTTATTTTCTTTTATGATCGGTCCATTTACCCGACCCGACGATTTACCCGACGGTTTACTCGACGATTTACCCGACAGTTTACAATGACGGTTTACCCGAAGGTTTACCCGACGGTTTACTCGACGGTTTACAATGACGATTTACCCGACGGTTTACAATGACGGTTTACCCGACGGTTTACAATGACGGTTTAACCGACGGTTTACCCGACTGTTTACCCGACGGTTTACCCGACGGTTTACCCGACGGTTTACAATGACGATTTACCCGACGGTTTACAATGACGGTTTACCCGACGGTTTACAATGACGGTTTAACCGACGGTTTACCCGACGGTTTACAAAGACGGTTTACCCGACGGTTTACCCGCCGCTTTACCCTGACAGTTTACCCGACGTGTTTAGTTTACAGTTTTCACGTCAGTTATCATGAGAACAGATTTTATTTTATTTTATTTTATTTTATTTATTCGACGACTTACACTTACTTACGACGACGGGTTTACCTGTCGGGTTTACCCGTTTTTACACGGGTAAAAAACGGGTAAAAATTATCCGACGATTTACGCGACGACTTACGCGACGATTAACGCGACGATTTATCCGACGATTTATCCGACGATTTACGCGACGATTTATCCGACGATTTACGCGACGACTTACGCGACGATTTACGCGACGATTTACCCGACGATTTACCCGACGATTTACCCGACGATTATGTTCGGTGACGATTCATTCGGCGATTTATTTATTCATTTTTATTTATTTATTTATTTTTATTTTATTTTTATTTTTTATTTATATTTATTTATGCTTTATTCGTTATTATTCATTCGGCGATACATTCGGCGGTACATTCGGAGCTTTATTTATTCATTTTTATTTATTCATTTTTATTTATTTATTTTTATTTATTTATGACCCGACCTGACCCGACACGACCTGACCCGACACGACCTGACCCGACACGACCTGACCCGACACGACCTGACCCGACCCGACACGACCCGACCCGACACGACCCGACCCGACACGACCCGACCCGACACGACCTGACCCGACACGACCCGACCCGACACGACCCGACCCGACACGACACGACCCGACACGACACGACCCGACCCGACACGACCTGACACGACCTGACCCGACACGACCTGACACGACACGACCCGACACGACACGACCTGACACGACACGACCTGACACGACACGACCTGACACGACACGACCTGACACGACACGACCTGACACGACACGACCTGACACGACACGACCTGACCTCGCCTTACCTAATCTAACTCGGGTCCAGGTGTGGGTCCGTGGGCCCCCGGACTTCCACCCTTCCCCACATCCCAGGGTCAGGTCAGGTCAGGTCAAGTTTTAGCTACCCAGAGACCTCACAGTCGAGATGGACGGACGCAGCTACAGGACGGGACACACACAAATCTGTGCCCTGTAGTTACACCGTTTTGACAGACTCGAACACACGTCAGTTCTCATGAGAACAGATTCCCATCCGACTAGGCCATTCTGGGGTCGCCAAGTTTTCCAAAGCTGGTTCTTATATTTATATTGAGTAATTTGGTGACATGTCGTCGGCGGTTTAATGCTCCAATATTCCAGCTGAACAAAATATATATTTGGCTGCAACAGTTAACTTAGATACGTTTGAGTAAATAATATCTGTAATTATTGTATTTGGGCGTTAATAAACAGGGTAAAGCTCCGACGTAAATTTGCCTGGCGTGGATGGGTTTTTGTTTGGGCTATTTGAGGAGGAGGAGGATGACGTCTTGACTGGAAGCTGAAGTGGGAGTGTGAAGCCTAGAAGGAGACCAACACGTTGATAACTTAGACATTATTGAGGGCATTTTTCGACATTTAAATTAATATACACGGAAGTAAAATTTAAAGAGAGAAACTCGAGTGTTTTTTTGACTCATGAAGGTTAATAATTTACTAACTTTTATGGTACTGAAAGGGACTATTTTCACTTTGTGAGAGAAGTTGTAGGAATTGTGGTAAGCTATTAGTTAGAAAAAAAAGGCAATCAACATTGTAAGAGTTTTTTCTCCTTATCTGCAGAGTAGGAGTGAGGACAGCTAATTTATACAAACAGGCTGTTACCGTTCTCTCGCTGTCTCTCTCTCTGATCTTCCTCTCTTCTGTTCTCTTTCTGACTTTGTATGTTATGCCTGTTTCTTTCTCTGGATTTCTGCCTCTCTCGTTCTCCCATGATACCAGTTCACAACATGCTGACTGACTCCTGGCTACCAATTTACTGCTAGGTGAACAGATGCATTTAATGAGAGGAAATGTGCCCAAACATTTTATGTCGTGAACGGCTTAGTAGGTCCAATTACTACCCTACCCCACGATACAACCCCACAACATGCTGACTAAGTACTGGGTTCATATTTACTGCTAGGTGAACAGATGCATTAGGTGAGAGAAAATGTGCCCAAGCCATTTCTGCAGCCACTGGTAATCGAACCTAGAATTCCGGATTTTGAGTCAACAATGAACACGTAAAACTTTCATATTTGTCGAAGTTTGAGTATATGTGTGCATGTGTGGCTTACTCTCTCTGTCTCCATGTCTTCCTCTCTCTATTCATATCTTTCTCTTTATCTCATTATATATCATAAAACAGTTAATCTTCGATATTTCTGGTACGTACAGACTCTATCAGGAATAAATGTGGTTCACAAGGATTCTTTCACACATGTTACTGGAACACAGATACTCTCACCTTCATATGTCAGTCATGGTTTAGGTAATGACATCTAACATCATCATTTAGGTAATGACATCAATGTTATGAGTAGGCATAGGGTCATAAAGTGCAAAACCACCTGGGTTTTGCACTTTATATTTGCATATACTTCTGAATTGGCCTTCAAATCTCAGAATTTCGCCTAATATCGCATTTTAAGCAAGTTTTCTTGCATTTTGTTTCGTACGAAAAATCATCGAATTTAGCAATATTTTAACGTTATCATCTCCTTTTCCTTCATGTGATTTAAACAAAATATCATCGAATTAGGCAATATTTGCCGTTTTCCACGTTTTTGTGAATTTTCCGTCCGGGTATTAATTCTTTATATACGATAAAAATGATGCAAACACATAATTGATTAGATAATACCTAAATACTTCATTTTCAATCATCTATTTGTTTCTCGTTAAAATACTGAGTAAATTATTGAAAAGGGGAGAAGTTCTGTTTTTATTGCATATATCGACGTTTCAGCCGGAATAGAGCGATTTCGTGTACATCTTCCATCGGTATATAAACGGAAAACCAGGAACATTTTAGTTAATTCTAATGAAAACACATTGATTTTTATCATTTGTATTGGAAACAACATTGTCATATGTCTTTTCTTGG
The DNA here is from genome assembly GCF_040958095.1 of Procambarus clarkii. Lineage (NCBI taxonomy): Eukaryota > Metazoa > Arthropoda > Malacostraca > Decapoda > Cambaridae > Procambarus > Procambarus clarkii. Next base: position 45,467 of record NW_027189428.1, on the reverse strand, counting down.
ATCTAAATAATACGAAACCTCGCTCTATTACCTCCTCGAAGGTAAAATCCTCAAATATGGTAAAATAGTAACTTTTTCACGTTAATCATGTAGTTTGATATTACGCAAATATATTCATTTTTACCAATATTCCGATAGTATTTCATGTAGTATCACGATATGTGATTTGCCCTTCAAATCGCAGAATTTCGCGTAATATTGCATTTTAAGCAAGTTTTTGCATTTTGTTTCGTACGAAAAATCATCGAATTTAGCAATATTTTGACGTTTATCATCCCTTTTCCTTCATGTGATTTAAACAAAATATCATCGAATTAGGCAATATTTTGCCGTTTTTCCACGTTTTTGTGAATTTTCAGTCCATGGGTATTAATTCATATATATACGATAAAATGATACAAACACATAATTGATTAGATAATAACCTTAAATACTTCATTTTCAATCAACTATTTGTTTCTCGTTAAAATACTGAGTAAGATATGAAAAGGGGAGAAGATCTATTTTTATTGCATATATCGACGTTTCAGCCGGAATAGAGCGATTTTCGTGTACATCTTCCGTCGGTAATATAAACGGAAAACCAGGGACATTTTAGTTAATTCCAATGCAACACTTTGATTTTTATCATTTGTATTGGAAACAATTGTCATATGTCTTTTCTTGGATCCAAATAATACGAAACCTACCTCTATGATTTAAAGGTAAAATCCTCATATATGGTTAAATAATGACTTTTTTCACGTTTTTCATGTATGTATTTGATATTACGTAAATATATTCATTTTTACCATTATTTCGATACTATTTCATGTAGTATCACGATATGTGATTTGGCCTTGAAATCTCAGAATTTCGCATAATATTGCATTTTAAGCAAGTTTTCTTGCATTTTGTTTCGTACGAAAAATCATCGATTCAGCAATGTTTTGGGGTTTATCATCCCCTTTTCCTTCATGTGATTTAAACAAAATATCATCGAATTAGGCAATATTTTGCCGTTTTCCACGTTTTTGTGAATTTTCAGTCCATGGGTATTAATTCATATATATACGATAAAAATGCTGCAAACACATAATTGATTAGATAATAACCTTAAATACTTCATTTTCAATCATCTATTTGTTTCTCGGTAAATACTGAGTAAGATATTGAAAAGGGGAGTAGTTCGGTTTTTATTGCATATATCGACGTTTCAGCCGGATTAGAGCGGTTTTACGTGTACATCTTCCCTCGTTAATATAAACAGAAAATCAAGAACATTTTAGTTATTTCTAATGAAAAACACATTGTTTTTTAACATTTGTATTGGAAACAACATTGTCATATGTCTTTTCTTGGATCTAAATAATACGAAACCTTGCTCTATGATTTGAAGTTAAAATCCTCAAATATGGTTATATAGTGAATTTTTTCACGTTTTTTATGTAGTTTGATATTACGAAAATATATTCATTTTTACCAATATTTCGATACTATTTCATGCAGTATCACGATATGTGATTTGGCCTTCAAATCTCAGAATTTCGCATAATATCGCATTTTAAGCAAGTTTTCTTGCATTTTGTTTCGTACGAAAAATCATCGAATTTAGCAATATTTTAACGTTTATCATCTCCTTTTCCTTCATGTGATTTAAACAAAATATCATCGAATTAGGCAATATTTTGGCGTTTTCCACGTTTTTGTGAATTTTCAGTCCATGGGTTTTAATTCATACATATACGAAAAATGATGCAAACACATAATTGATTAGATAATAACCTAAATACTTCATTTTCAATCAACTATTTCTTTCTCGTTAAAATACTGAGTAAGATATTGAAAGGGGGGAGAAGTTCTGATTTTATTGCATATATCGACGTTTCAGCCGGAATAGAGCGACTTTCGTGTACATCTTCCATCGGTAATATAAACGGAAAATCAGGAACATTTTAGTTAATTCTAATGAAAACACATTGATTTTTATCATTTGTATTGGAAACAACATTGTCATATGTCTTTTCTTGGATCTAAATAATACGAAACCTCGCTCTATTACCTCCTCGAAGGTAAAATCCTCAAATATGGTAAAATAGTAACTTTTTCACGTTAATCATGTAGTTTGATATTACGCAAATATATTCATTTTTACCAATATTCCGATACTATTTCATGTAGTATCACGATATGTGATTTGCCCTTCAAATCGCAGAATTTCGCGTAATATTGCATTTTAAGCAAGTTTTCTTGCATTTTGTTTCGTACGAAAAATCATCGAATTTAGCAATATTTTGACGTTTATCATCCCCTTTTCCTTCATGTGATTTAAACAAAATATCATCGAATTAGGCAATATTTTGCTGTTTTTCCACGTTTTTGTGAATTTTCAGTCCATGGGTATTAATTCATATATATACGATAAAAATGATACAAACACATAATTGATTAGATAATAACCTTAAATACTTCATTTTCAAGCAACTATTTGTTTCTCGTTAAAATACTGAGTAAGATATTGAAAAGGGGAGAAGATCTGTTTTTATTGCATATATCGACGTTTCAGCCGGAATAGAGCGATTTTCGTGTACATCTTCCGTCGGTAATATAAACGGAAAACCAGGGACATTTTAGTTAATTCCACTGAAAACACTTTGATTTTTATCATTTGTATTGGAAACAACATTGTCATATGTCTTTTCTTGGATCCAAATAATACGAAACCTACCTCTATGATTTAAAGGTAAAATCCTCAAATATGGTTAAATAGTGACTTTTTTCACGTTTTTCATGTAGTATGATATTACGTAAATATATTCATTTTACCATTATTTCGATACTATTTCATGTAGTATCACGATATGTGATTTGGCGAGGTTTCGTATTATTTAGATCCAAGAAAAGACATATGACAATGTTGTTTCCAATACAAATGATAAAAATCAATGTTTTCATTAGAATTAACTATAATGTTCTTGATTTTCCGTTTATATTAACGAGGGAAGATGTACACGTAAAACCGCTCTAATCCGGCTGAAACGTCGATATATGCAATAAAAACCGAACTTCTCCCCTTTTCAATATCTTACTCAGTATTTTAACGAGAAACAAATAGATGATTGAAAATGAAGTATTTAAGGTTATTATCTAATCAATTATGTGTTTGCATCATTTTTATCGTATATATATATGAATTAATACCCATGGACGGAAAATTCACAAAAACGTGGAAAACGGCAAAATATTGCCTAATTCGATGATATTTTGTTTAATTCACATGAAGGAAAAGGGGATGATAAACGTCAAAATATTGCTAAATTCGATGATTTTTCGTACGAAACAAAATGCAAGAAAACTTGTTTAAAATGCAATATTATTCGAAATTCTGAGATTTCAAGGCCAAATCACATATCGTGATACTACATGAAATAGTATCGAAATATTGGTAAAAATGAATATATTTACGTAATATCAAACAACATGAAAATCGTGAAAAAAGTCACTATTTAACCATATTGAGGATTATAACTTAGAATCATAGAGCGAGGTTTTTATTATTTGGATCCAAGAAAAGACATATGACAATGTTGTTTCCAATACAAATGATAAAAATCAAAGTGTTTTCATTAGAATTAACTAAATGTTCCTGATTTTCCGTTTATATTACCGATGGAAGATGTACACGAAAACCGCTCTATTCCGGCTGAAACGTCGATATATGCAATAAAATCAGAACTTCTCCCCCTTTCAATATCTTACTCAGTATTTTAACGAGAAACAAATAGTTGATTGAAAATGAAGTATTTAAGGTTATTATCTAATCAATTATAGTTTGTATCATTTTTATCGTATATATATGAATTAATACCCATGGACTGAAAATTCACAAAAACGTGGAAAAACGGCAAAATATTGCCTAATTCGATGATATTTTGTTTAAATCACATGAAGGAAAAGGGGATGATAAACGTCAAAATATTGCTAAATTCGATGATTTTTCGTACGAAACAAAATGCAAGAAAACTTGCTTAAAATGCAATATTACGCGAAATTCTGCGATTTGAAGGGAAAATCACATATTGTGATACTACATGAAATAGTATCAGAATATTGGTAAAAATGAATATATTTGCGTAATATCAAACTACATTATTAACGTGAAAAAGTTACTATTTTACCATATTTGAGGATTTTACCTTCAAATCATAGAGCGAGGTTTCGTATTATTTAGATCCAAGAAAAGACATATAACAATGTTGTTTCCAATACAAATGATAAAAAACAATGTGTTTTCATTAGAATTAACTAAATGTTCCTGATTTTCCGTTTATATTACCGATGGAAGATGTACACGAAAACCGCTCTATTCCGGCTGAAACGTCGATATATGCAATAAAATCAGAACTTCTCCCCCCTTTCAATATCTTACTCAGTATTTTAACGAGAAAGAAATAGTTGATTGAAAATGAAGTATTTAAGGTTATTATCTAATCAATTATGTGTTTGCATCATTTTTATCGTATATGTATGAATTAAAACCCATGGACTGAAAATTCACAAAAACGTGGAAAACGTTAAAATATTGCCTAATTCGATGACAATTTGTTTAAATCACATGAAGGAAAAGGAGATGATAAACGTCAAAATATTGCTATATTCGATGATTTTTCGTACGAAACAAAATGCAAGAAAACTTGCTTAAAATGCAATATTATGCGATATTCTGAGATTTCAAGGCCAAATCACATATCGTGATACTACATGAATAGTATCGAAAATTAATAGAAAAATTAATAGAACAATTAATAGAACATTAATCGAATAGTATCAAATTAAATAGTATCGAAGTAATGGTAAAAATGAATATATTTACGTAATATCAAACTACATGAAAAACGTGAAAAATATCACTATTTAACCATATTTGAGGATTTTAACTTTAAATCATAGAGCGAGGTTTCGTATTATTTGGATCCAAGAAAAGACATATGACAATGTTGTTTCCAATACAAATGATAAAAATCAAAGTGTTTTCATTAGAATTAACTAAAATGTTCCTGGTTTTCCGTTTATATTACCGATGGAAGATGTACACGAAAATCGCTCTAATCCGGCTGAAACGTCGATATATGCAATAAAAACCGAACTTCTCCCTTTTCAATATCTTACTCAGTATTTTAACGAGAAACAAATAGATGATTGAAAATGAAGTATTTAAGGTTATTATTAAATCAATTATGTGTTTGCATCATTTTTATCGTATATATATATGAATTAATACCCATGGACGGAAAATTCACAAAAACGTGGAAAACGGCAAAATATTGCCTAATTCGATGATATTTTGTTTAAATCACATGAAGGAAAAAGAGATGATAAACGTTAAAATATTGCTAAATTAGATGATTTTTCGTACGAAGCAAAATGCAAGAAAACTTGCTTAAAATGCAATATTATGCGAAATTCTGAGATTTGAAGGCCAAATCACATATCGTGATACTACATGAAATAGTATCGAAATATTGGTAAAAATGAATATATTTACGTAATATCAAACTACATGAAAAACGTGAAAAAGTCACTATATAACCATATTGAGGATTTTAAATTCAAATCATAGAGCGAGGTTTCGTATTATTTAGTTCCAAGAAAAGACATATGAAAATGTTGTTTCCAATACAAATGATAAAAAACAATGTGTTTTCATTAGAATTAACTATAATGTTCTTGATTTTCCGTTTATATTAACGAGGGAAGATGTACACGTAAAACCGCTCTAATCCGGCTGAAACGTCGATATATGCAATAAAAACCGAACTTCTCCCCTTTTCAATATCTTACTCAGTATTTTAACGAGAAACAAATAGATGATTGAAAATGAAGTATTTAAGGTTATTATCTAATCAATTATGTGTTTGCATCATTTTTATCGTATATGTATGAATTAAAACCCATGGACTGAAAATTCACAAAAACGTGGAAAACGTTAAAATATTGCCTAATTCGATGACATTTTGTTTAAATCACATGAAGGAAAAGGAGATGATAAACGTCAAAATATTGCTATATTCGATGATTTTTCGTACGAAACAAAATGCAAGAAAACTTGCTTAAAATGCAATATTATGCGAAATTCTGAGATTTGAAGGCCAAATCACATATCGTGATACTACATGAAATAGTATCGAAATATTGGTAAAAATGAATATATTTACGTAATATCAAACTACATGAAAAACGTAAAAAAATTACTATATAACCATATTTGAAGATTTTAACTTCAAATCATAGAGCGAGGTTTCGTATTATTTAGATCCAAGAAAATACATATGACAATGTTGTTTCCAATACAAATGATAAAAATCAATGTGTTTTCATTAGAATTAACTAAAATGTTCCTGATTTTCCGTTTATATTACTGATGGAAGATAAACACGTAAAACCGCTCTATTCCAGCTGAAACGTACAATAAATGCATGCAATAAAAACAGAACTTCTCCCCTTTTCAATATCTTACTCAGTATTTTAACGAGAAACAAATAGATGATTGAAAATGAAGTATTTAAGGTTATTTCTAATCAATTATGTGTTTGCATCACTTTTATCGTATATATATGAATCATATGTCTTTTCTACCAATGGACTGAAAATTCACAAAAACGTGGAAAACGGCAAAATATTGCCTAATTCGATGATATTTGTTTAAATCACATGTAGGAAAAGGGGATGATAAACGTCAAAATATTGCTAAATTCGATGATTTTTCGTACGAAACAAAATGCAAGAAAACTTGCTTAAAATGCAATATTATGCGAAATTCTGAGATTTCAAGGCCAAATCACATATCGTGATACTACATGAAATAGTATCGAAGTAATGGTAAAAATGAATATATTTACGTAATATCAAACTACATGAAAAACGTGAAAAATGTCACTATTTAACCATATTTGAGGATTTTAACTTTAAATCATAGAGCGAGGTTTGTATTATTTGGATCCAAGAAAAGACATATGACAATGTTGTTTCCAATACAAATGATAAAAATCAAAGTGTTTTCATTAGAATTAACTAAAATGTTCCTGGTTTTCCGTTTATATTACCGATGGAAGATGTACACGAAAATCGCTCTAATCCGGCTGAAACGTCGATATATGCAATAAAAACCGAACTTCTCCCCTTTTCAATATCTTATTCAGTATTTTAACGAGAAACAAATAGATGATTGAAAATGAAGTATTTAAGGATATTATCTAATCAATTATGTGTTTGCATCATTATCGTATATATATATGAATTAATACCCATGGACTGAAAATTCACAAAAACGTGGAAAACGGCAAAATATTGCCTAATTCGATGATATTTTGTTTAATTCACATGAAGGAAAAGGGGATGATAAACGTCAAAATATTGCTAAATTCGATGATTTTTCGTACGAAACAAAATGCAAGAAAACTTGCTTAAAATGCAATATTACGCGAAATTCTGCGATTTGAAGGGCAAATCACATATCGTGATACTACATGAAATAGTATCAGAATATTGGTAAAAATGAATATATTTGCGTAATATCAAACTACATGATTAACGTGAAAAAGTTACTATTTTACCATATTTGAGGATTTTACCTTCAAATCATAGAGCGAGGTTTCGTATTATTTAGATCCAAGAAAAGACATATAACAATGTTGTTTCCAATACAAATGATAAAAATCAATGTGTTTTCATTAGAATTAACTAAAATGTTCCTGATTTTCCGTTTATATTACCGATGGAAGATGTACACGAAAACCGCTCTATTCCGGCTGAAACGTCGATATATGCAATAAAATCAGAACTTCTTCCCCTTTCAATATCTTACTCAGTATTTTAACGAGAAAGAAATAGTTGATTGAAAATGAAGTATTTAAGGTTATTATCTAATCAATTATGTGTTTGCATCATTTTTATCGTATATGTATGAATTAAAACCCATGGACTGAAAATTCACAAAAACGTGGAAAACGTTAAAATATTGCCTAATTCGATGACATTTTGTTTAAATCACATGAAGGAAAAGGAGATGATAAACGTCAAAATATTGCTATATTCGATGATTTTTCGTACGAAACAAAATGCAAGAAAACTTGCTTAAAATGCAATATTATGCGAAATTCTGAGATTTGAAGGCCAAATCACATATCGTGATACTACATGAAATAGTATCGAAATATTGGTAAAAATGAATATATTTACGTAATATCAAACTACATGAAAAACGTGAAAAAATCACTATATAACCATATTTGAAGATTTTAACTTCAAATCATAGAGCGAGGTTTCGTATTATTTAGATCCAAGAAAAGACATATGACAATGTTGTTTCCAATACAAATGATAAAAATCAATGTGTTTCATTAGAATTAACTAAAATGTTCCTGATTTTCCGTTTATATTACTGATGGAAGATAAACACGTAAAACCGCTCTATTCCAGCTGAAACGTACAATAAATGCATGCAATAAAAACAGAACTTCTCCCCTTTTCAATATCTTACTCAGTATTTTAACGAGAAACAAATAGATGATTGAAAATGAAGTATTTAAGGTTATTTTCTAATCAATTATGTGTTTGCATCACTTTTATCGTATATATATGAATCATATTTCTTTTCTACCAATGGACTGAAAATTCACAAAAACGTGGAAAACGGCAAAATATTGCCTAATTCGATGATATTTTGTTTAAATCACATGAAGAAAAAGGGGATGATAACGTCAAAACATTGCTGAATTCGATGATTTTTCCTACGAAACAAAATGCAAGAAAACTTGCTTAAAATGCAATATTATGCGAAATTCTGAGATTTCAAGGCCAAATCACATATCGTGATACTACATGAAATAGTATCGAAATAATGGTAAAAATGAATATATTTACGTAATATCAAACTACATGAAAAACGTGAAAAATGTCACTATTTAACCATATTTGAGGATTTTAACTTTAAATCATAGAGCGAGGTTTCGTATTATTTGGATCCAAGAAAAGACATATGACAATGTTGTTTCCAATACAAATGATAAAAATCAAAGTGTTTTCATTAAATTAACTAAAAGGTTCCTGGTTTTCCGTTTATATTACCGATGGAAGATGTACACGAAAATCGCTCTATTCCGGCTGAAACGTCGATATATGCAATAAAAACAGAACTTCTCCCTCTTTTCAAATTTACTCAGTATTTTAACGAGAAACAAATAGATGCTTGAAAATGAAGTATTTAAGGTTATTATCTAATCAATTATGTGTTTGCATCATTTTTATCGTATATATATGAATTAATACCCATGGACGGAAAATTCACAAAAACGTGGAAAACGGCAAAATATTGCCTAATTCGATGATATTTTGTTTAAATCACATGAAGGAAAAGGAGATGATAAACGTTAAAATATTGCTAAATTCGATGATTTTTCGTACGAAACAAAATGCAAGAAAACTTGCTTACGATGCGATATTATGCGAAATTCTGAGATTTGAAGGCCAAATCACATATCGTGATACTACATGAAATAGTATCGAAATATTGGTAAAAATGAATATATTTACGTAATATCAAACTACATGAAAAACGTGAAAAAAGTCACTATATAACCATATTTGAGGATTTTAACTTCAAATCATAGAGCAAGGTTTCGTATTATTTAGATCCAAGAAAAGACATATGACAATGTTGTTTCCAATACAAATGATAAAAAACAATGTGTTTTCATTAGAATAACTAAAATGTTCTTGATTTCCGTTTATATTAACGAGGGAAGATGTACACGTAAAACCGCTCTAATCCGGCTGAAACGTCGATATATGCAATAAAACCGAACTTCTCCCCTTTTCAATATCTTACTCAGTATTTTACCGAGAAACAAATAGATGATTGAAAATGAAGTATTTAAGGTTATTATCTAATCAATTATGTGTTTGCATCATTTTTATCGTATATATATGAATTAATACCCATGGACTGAAAATTCACAAAAACGTGGAAAACGGCAAAATATTGCCTAATTCGATGATATTTTGTTTAAATCACGTGAAGGAAAAGGGAATGATAAACGTCAAAAATTGCTGAATTCGATGATTTTTCGTACGAAACAAAATGCAAGAAAACTTGCTTAAAATGCAATATTATGCGAAATTCTGAGATTTGAAGGCCAAATCACATATCGTGATACTACATGAAATAGTATCGAAATATTGGTAAAAATGAATATATTTAAGTAATATCAAACTACATGAAAAACGTGAAAAAATCACTATATAACCATATTTGAAGATTTTAACTTTAAATCATAGAGCGAGGTTTCGTATTATTTAGATCCAAGAAAAGACATATGACAATGTTGTTTCCAATACAAATGATAAAAATCAATGTGTTTTCATTAGAATTAACTAAAATGTTCCTGATTTTCCGTTTATATTACTGATGGAAGATAAACACGTAAAACCGCTCTATTCCAGCTGAAACGTACAATAAACGCATGCAATAAAAACAGAACTTCTCCCCTTTTCAATATCTTACTCAGTATTTTAACGAGAAACAAATAGATGATTGAAAATGAAGTATTTAAGGTTATTTTCTAATCAATTATGTGTTTGCATCACTTTTATCGTATATATATGAATCATATGTCTTTTCTACCCATGGACTGAAAATTCACAAAAACGTGGAAAACGGCAAAATATTGCCTAATTCGATGATATTTTGTTTAAATCACATGTAGGAAAAGGGATGATAAACGTCAAAATATTGCTAAATTCGATGATTTTTCGTACGAAACAAAATGCAAGAAAACTTGCTTAAATGCAATATTATGCGAAATTCTGAGATTTCAAGGCCAAATCACATATCGTGATACTACATGAAATAGTATCGAAAAATTGGTAAAAATGAATATATTTACGTAATATCAAACTACATGAAAAACGTGAAAAAGTCACTATTTAACCATATTTGAGGATTTTAACTTTAAATCATAGAGCGAGGTTTCGTATTACTTGGATCCAAGAAAAGACATATGACAATGTTGTTTCCAATACAAATGATAAAAATCAAAATGTTTTCATTAGAATTATCTAAAATGTTCCTGATTTTCCGTTTATATTACCGATGGAAGATGTACACGAAAATCGCTCTATTCCGGCTGAAACGTCGATATATGCAATAAAAACCGAACTTCTCCCCTTTTCAATATCTTACCCAGTATTTTACCGAGAAACAAATAGATGATTGAAAATGAAGTATTTAAGGTTATTATCTAATCAATTATGTGTTTGCATTATTTTTATCGTATATATATGAATTAATACCCATGGACTGAAAATTCACAAAAACGTGGAAAACGGCAATATATGCCTAATTCGATGATATTTTGTTTAAATCACATGAAGGAAAAGGGGATGATAAACGTCAAAACATTGTTGAATTCGATGATTTTCGTACGAAACAAAATGCAAGAAAACTTGCTTAAAATGCAATATTATGCGAAATTCTGAGATTTGAAGGCCAAATCACATATCGTGATACTACATGAAATAGTATCGAAATATTGGTAAAAATGAATATATTTACGTAATATCAAACTACATGAAAAACGTGAAAAAATCACTATATAACCATATTTGAAGATTTTAACTTCAAATCATAGAGCGAGGTTTCGTATTATTTAGATCCAAGAAAAGACATATGACAATGTTGTTTCCAATACAAATGATAAAAATCAATGTGTTTTCATTAGAATTAACTAAAATGTTCCTGATTTTCCGTTTATATTACTGATGGAAGATAAACACGTAAAACCGCTCTATTCCAGCTGAAACGTACAATAAATGCATGCAATAAAAACAGAACTTCTCCCCTTTTCAATATCTTACTCAGTATTTTAACGAGAAACAAATAGATGATTGAAAATGAAGTATTTAAGGTTATTTTCTAATCAATTATGTGTTTGCATCACTTTTATCGTATAAATATGAATCATATGTCTTTTCTACCCATGGACTGAAAATTCACAAAAACGTGGACAACGGCAAAATATTGCCTAATTCGATGATATTTTGTTTAAATCACATGTAGGAAAAGGGGATGATAAACGTCAAAATATTGCTAAATTCGATGATTTTTCGTACGAAACAAAATGCAAGAAAACTTGCATAAAATGCAATATTATGCGAAATTCTGAGATTTCAAGGCCAAATCACATATTATGATACTACATGAAATAGTATCGAAATAATGGTAAAAATGAATATATTTACGTAATATCAAACTACATGAAAAACGTGAAAAAAGTCACTATTTAACCATATTTGAGGATTTTAACTTTAAATCATAGAGCGAGGTTTCGTTTTATTTGGATCCAAGAAAAGACATATGACAATGTTGTTTCCAATACAAATGATAAAAATCAAAGTGTTTTCATTAGAATTATCTAAAATGTTCCTGGTTTTCCGTTTATATTACCAATGGAAGATGTACACGAAAATCGCTCTATTCCGGCAGAAACGTCGATATATGCAATAAAAACAGAACTTCTCCCCTTTTCAATAATTTACTCAGTATTTTAACGAGAAACAAATAGATGATTGAAAATGAAGTATTTAAGGTTATTATCTAATCAATTATGTGTTTGCATCATTTTTATCGTATATATATGAATTAATACCCATGGACGGAAAATTCACAAAAACGTGGAAAACGGCAAAATATTGCCTAATTCGATGATATTTTGTTTAAATCACATGAAGGAAAAGTAGATGATAAACGTTAAAATATTGCTAAATTCGATGATTTTTCGTACGAAACAAAATGCAAGAAAACTTGCTTAAAATGCGATATTATGCGAAATTCTGAGATTTGAAGGCCAAATCACATATCGTGATACTACATGAAATAGTATCGAAATATTGGTAAAAATTAATATATTTACGTAATATCAAACTACATGAAAAACGTGAAAAAAGTCACTATATAACCATATTTGAGGATTTTAACTTCAAATCATAGAGCAAGGTTTCGTATTATTTAGATCCAAGAAAAGACATATGACAATGTTGTTTCCAATACAAATGATAAAAAACAATGTGTTTTCATTAGAAATAACTAAAATGTTCTGATTTTCTGTTTATATTAACGAGGGAAGATGTACACGTAAAACCGCTCTAATCCGGCTGAAACGTCGATATATGCAATAAAAACCGAACTTCTCCCCTTTTCAATATCTTACTAGGGTATTTTACCGAGAAACAAATAGATGATTGAAAATGAAGTATTTAAGGTTATTATCTAATCAATTATGTGTTTGCATCATTTTTATCGTATATATATGAATTAATACCCATGGACTGAAAATTCACAAAAACGTGGAAAACGGCAAAATATTGCCTAATTCGATGATATTTTGATTAAATCACATGAAGGAAAAGGGGATGATAAACGTCAAAACATTGCTGAATTCGATGATTTTTCGTACGAAACAAAATGCAAGAAAACTTGCTTAAAATGCAATATTATGCGAAATTCTGAGATTTGAAGGCCAAATCACATATCGTGATACTACATGAAATAGTATCGAAATATTGGTAAAAATGAATATATTTACGTAATATCAAACTACATGAAAAACGTGAAAAAATCACTATATAACCATATTTGAAGGTTTTAACTTTAAATCATAGAGCGAGGTTTCGTATTATTTAGATCCAAGAAAAGACATATGACAATGTTGTTTCCAATACAAATGATAAAAATCAATGTGTTTTCATTAGAATTAACTAAAATGTTCCTGATTTTCCGTTTATATTACTGATGGAAGATAAACACGTAAAACCGCTCTATTCCAGCTGAAACGTACAATAAACGCATGCAATAAAAACAGAACTTCTCCCCTTTTCAATATCTTACTCAGTATTTTAACGAGAAACAAATAGATGATTGAAAATGAAGTATTTAAGGTTATTTTCTAATCAATTATGTGTTTGCATCACTTTTATCGTATATATATGAATCATATGTCTTTTCTACCCATGGACTGAAAATTCACAAAAACGTGGAAAACGGCAAAATATTGCCTAATTCGATGATATTTTGTTTAAATCACATGTAGGAAAAGGGGATGATAAACGTCAAAATATTGCTAAATTCGATGATTTTTCGTACGAAACAAAATGCAAGAAAACTTGCTTAAAATGCAATATTATGCGAAATTCTGAGATTTCAAGGCCAAATCACATATCGTGATACTACATGAAATACTATCGAAATAATGGTAAAAATGAATATATTTACGTAATATCAAACTACATGAAAAACGTGAAAAAGTCACTATTTAACCATATTTGAGGATTTTAACTTTAAATCATAGAGCGAGGTTTCGTATTATTTGGATCCAAGAAAAGACATATGACAATGTTGTTTCCAATACAAATGATAAAAATCAAAATGTTTTCATTAGAATTATCTAAAATGTTCCTGATTTTCCGTTTATATTACCGATGGAAGATGTACACGAAAATCGCTCTATTCCGGCTGAAACGTCGATATATGCAATAAAAACGAACTTCTCCCCTTTTCAATATCTACCAGTATTTTAACGAGAAACAAATAGATGATTGAAAATGAAGTATTTAAGGTTATTTCTAATCAATTATGTGTTTGCATATTTTATCGTATATATATGAATTAATACCCATGGACTGAAAATTCACAAAAACGTGGAAAACGGCAATATATTGCCTAATTCGATGATATTTTGTTTAAATCACATGAGGAAAAGGGGATGATAAACGTCAAAACATTGTTGAATTCGATGATTTTCGTACGAAACAAAATGCAAGAAAACTTGCTTAAAATGCAATATTATGCGAAATTCTGAGATTTGAAGGCCAAATCACATATCGTGATACTACATGAAATAGTATCGAAATATTGGTAAAAATGAATATATTTACGTAATATCAAACTACATGAAAAACGTGAAAAAATCACTATATAACCATATTGAAGATTTTAACTTAAATCATAGAGCGAGGTTTCGTATTATTTAGATCCAAGAAAAGACATATGACAATGTTGTTTCCAATACAAATGATAAAAATCAATGTGTTTTCATTAGAATTACTAAAATGTTCCTGATTTTCCGTTTATATTACTGATGGAAGATAAACACGTAAAACCGCTCTATTCCAGCTGAAACGTACAATAAATGCATGCAATAAAAACAGAACTTCTCCCCTTTTCAATATCTTACTCAGTATTTTAACGAGAAACAAATAGATGATTGAAAATGAAGTATTTAAGGTTATTTTCTAATCAATTATGTGTTTGCATCACTTTTATCGTAAATATGAATCATATGTCTTTTCTACCCATGGACTGAAAATTCACAAAAACGTGGACAACGGCAAAATATTGCCTAATTCGATGATATTTTGTTTAAATCACATGTAGGAAAAGGGGATGATAAACGTCAAAATATTGCTAAATTCGATGATTTTTCGTACGAAACAAAATGCAAGAAAACTTGCATAAAATGCAATATTATGCGAAATTCTGAGATTTCAAGGCCAAATCACATATTATGATACTACATGAAATAGTATCGAAAATGGTAAAAATGAATATATTTACGTAATATCAAACTACATGAAAAACGTGAAAAAAGTCACTATTTAACCATATTTGAGGATTTTAACTTTAAATCATAGAGCGAGGTTTCGTTTATTTAGATCCAAGAAAAGACATATGACAATGTTGTTTCCAATACAAATGATAAAAATCAAAGTGTTTTCATTAGAATTACTAAAATGTTCCTGTTTTCCGTTTATATTACATGGAAGATGTACACGAAAACCGCTCTATTCCGGCAGAAACGTCGATATATGCAATAAAAACAGAACTTCTCCCCTTTTCAATAATTTACTCAGTATTTTAACGAGAAACAAATAGATGATTGAAAATGAGTATTTAAGGTTATTATCTAATCAATTATGTGTTTGCATCATTTTATCGTATATATATGAATAATACCCATGGACTGAAAATTCACAAAAACGTGGAAAACGGCAAAATATTGCCTAATTCGATGATATTTTTGTTTAAATCACATGAAGGAAAAGTAGATGATAAACGTAAAATATTGCTAAATTCGATGATTTTTCGTACGAAACAAAATGCAAGAAAACTTGCTTAAAATGCGATATTATGCGAAATTCTGAGATTTGAAGGCCAAATCACATATCGTGATACTACATGAAATAGTATCGAAATATGGTAAAAATAATATATTTACGTAATATCAAACTACATGAAAAACGTGAAAAAAGTCACTATATAACCATATTTGAGGATTTTAACTTCAAATCATAGAGCAAGGTTTCGTATTATTTAGATCCAAGAAAAGACATATGACAATGTTGTTTCCAATACAAATGATAAAAACAATGTGTTTTCATTAGAAATAACTAAAATGTTCTGATTTTCTGTTTATAACGAGGGAAGATGTACACGTAAAACCGCTCTAATCCGGCTGAAACGTCGATATATGCAATAAAAACGAACTTCTCCCCTTTTCAATATCTTACTAGGGTATTTTACCGAGAAACAAATAGATGATTGAAAATGAAGTATTTAAGGTTATTATCTAATCAATTATGTGTTTGCATCATTTTTATCGTATATATATGAATTAATACCCATGGACTGAAAATTCACAAAAACGTGGAAAACGGCAAAATATTGCCTAATTCGATGATATTTTGATTAAATCACATGAAGGAAAAGGGGATGATAAACGTCAAAACATTGCTGAATTCGATGATTTTTCGTACGAAACAAAATGCAAGAAAACTTCCTTAAAATGCAATATTATGCGAAATTCTGAGATTTCAAGGCCAAATCCCATATCGTGATACAACATGAAATAGTATCGAAATAATGGTAAAAATGAATATATTTACGTAATATCAAACTACATAAAAAACGTGAAAAAAGTCACTATTTAACCATATTAGAGGATTTTAACTTTAAATCATAGAGCGAGGTTTCGTATTATTTGGATCCAAGAAAAGACATATGACAATGTTGTTTCCAATACAAATGATAAAAATCAAAGTGTTTTCATTAGAATTATCTAAAATGTTCCTGATTTTCCGTTTATATTACCGATGGAAGATGTACACGAAAATCGCTCTATTCCGGCTGAAACGTCGATATATGCAATAAAAACAGAACTTCTCCCCTTTTCAATAATTTACTCAGTATTTTAACGAGAAACAAATAGATGATTGAAAATGAAGTATTTAAGGTTATTATCTAATCATTTATGTGTTTGCATCATTTTCATCGTATATATATGAATTAATACCCATGGACAAAAAATTCACAAAAACGTGGAAAACGGCAAAATATTGCCTAATTCGATGATATTTTGTTTAAATCACATGAAGGAAAAGGGGATGATAAACGTCAAAACATTGTTGAATTCGATGATTTTCGTACGAAACAAAATGCAAGAAAACTTGCTTAAAATGCAATATTATGCGAAATTCTGAGATTTGAAGGCCAAATCACATATCGTGATACTACATGAAATAGTATCGAAATATTGGTAAAAATGAATATATTTACGTAATATCAAACTACATGAAAAACGTGAAAAAATCACTATATAACAATATTTGAAGATTTTAACTTCAAATCATAGAGCGAGGTTTCGTATTATTTAGATCCAAGAAAAGACATATGACAATGTTGTTTCCAATACAAATGATAAAAATCAATGTGTTTTCATTAGAATTAACTAAAATGTTCCTGATTTTCCGTTTATATTACTGATGGAAGATAAACACGTAAAACCGCTCTATTCCAGCTGAAACGTACAATAAATGCATGCAATAAAAACAGAACTTCTCCCCTTTTCAATATCTTACTCAGTATTTTAACGAGAAACAAATAGATGATTGAAAATGAAGTATTTAAGGTTATTTTCTAATCAATTATGTGTTTGCATCACTTTTATCGTATATATATGAATCATATGTCTTTTCTACCCATGGACTGAAAATTCACAAAAACGTGGACAACGGCAAAATATTGCCTAATTCGATGATATTTTGTTTAAATCACATGTAGGAAAAGGGGATGATAAACGTCAAAATATTGCTAAATTCGATGATTTTTCGTACGAAACAAAATGCAAGAAAACTTGCATAAAATGCAATATTATGCGAAATTCTGAGATTTCAAGGCCAAATCACATATTATGATACTACATGAAATAGTATCGAAATAATGGTAAAAATGAATATATTTACGTAATATCAAACTACATGAAAAACGTGAAAAAAGTCACTATTTAACCATATTTGAGGATTTTAACTTTAAATCATAGAGCGAGGTTTCGTATTATTTAGATCCAAGAAAAGACATATGACAATGTTGTTTCCAATACAAATGATAAAAATCAATGTGTTTTCATTAGAATTAACTAAAATGTTCCTGATTTTCCGTTTATATTACTGATGGAAGATAAACACGTAAAACCGCTCTATTCCAGCTGAAACGTACAATAAATGCATGCAATAAAAACAGAACTTCTCCCCTTTTCAATATCTTACTCAGTATTTTAACGAGAAACAAATAGATGATTGAAAATGAAGTATTTAAGGTTATTTTCTAATCAATTATGTGTTTGCATCACTTTTATCGTATATATATGAATCATATGTCTTTTCTACCCATGGACTGAAAATTCACAAAAACGTGGACAACGGCAAAATATTGCCTAATTCGATGATATTTTGTTTAAATCACATGTAGGAAAAGGGGATGATAAACGTCAAAATATTGCTAAATTCGATGATTTTTCGTACGAATCAAAATGCAAGAAAACTTGCTTAAAATGCAATATTATGCGAAATTCTGAGATTTCAAGGCCAAATCACATATCATGATACTACATGAAATAGTATCGAAATAATGGTAAAAATGAATATATTTACGTAATATCAAACTACATGAAAAACGTGAAAAAAGTCACTATTTAACCATATTTGAGGATTTTAACTTTAAATCATAGAGCGAGGTTTCGTATTATTTGGATCCAAGAAAACACATATGACAATGTTGTTTCCAATACAAATGATCAAAATCAAAGTGTTTTCATTAGAATTATCTAAAATGTTCCTGGTTTTCCGCTTAATAAATGTTTCCGTTTATTAAATTAAATTTGTTTATTTAAACACAAAATATTGCTAAATTCGATGATTTTTCGTACGAAACAAAATGCAAGAAAACTTGCTTAAAATGCGATATTATGCGAAATTCTGAGATTTGAAGGCCAAATCACATATCGTGATACTACATGAAATAGTATCGAAATAATGGTAAAATGAATATATTTACGTAATATCAAACTACATGAAAAACGTGAAAAAAGTCACTATTTAACCATATTTGAGGATTTTAACTTTAAATCGTAGAGCGAGGTTTCGTATTACTTGGATCCAAGAAAAGACATATGACAATGTTGTTTCCAATACAAATGATAAAAATCAAAGTGTTTTCATTAGAATTATCTAAAATGTTCCTGATTTTCCGTTTATATTACCGATGGAAGATGTACACGAAAATCGCTCTATTCCGGCTGAAACGTCGATATATGCAATAAAAACCGAACTTCTCCCCTTTTCAATATCTTACCCAGTATTTTACCGAGAAACAAATAGATGATTGAAAATGAAGTATTTAAGGTTATTATCTAATCAATTATGTGTTTGCATCATTTTTATCGTATATATATGAATTAATACCCATGGACTGAAAATTCACAAAAACGTGGAAAACGGCAATATATTGCCTAATTCGATGATATTTTTTAAATCACATGAAGGAAAAGGGGATGATAAACGTCAAAACATTGTTGAATTCGATGATTTTCGTACGAAACAAAATGCAAGAAAACTTGCTTAAAATGCAATATTATGCGAAATTCTGAGATTTGAAGGCCAAATCACATATCGTGATACTACATGAAATAGTATCGAAATATTGGTAAAAATGAATATATTTACGTAATATCAAACTACATGAAAAACGTGAAAAAATCACTATATAACCATATTTGAAGATTTTAACTTCAAATCAAAGAGCGAGGTTTCGTATTATTTAGATCCAAGAAAAGACATATGACAATGTTGTTTCCAATACAAATGATAAAAATCAATGTGTTTTCATTAGAATTAACTAAAATGTTCCTGATTTTCCGTTTATATTACTGATGGAAGATAAACACGTAAAACCGCTCTATTCCAGCTGAAACGTACAATAAATGCATGCAATAAAAACAGAACTTCTCCCCTTTTCAATATCTTACTCAGTATTTTAACGAGAAACAAATAGATGATTGAAAATGAAGTATTTAAGGTTATTTTCTAATCAATTATGTGTTTGCATCACTTTTATCGTATATATATGAATCATATGTCTTTTCTACCCATGGACTGAAAATTCACAAAAACGTGGACAACGGCAAAATATTGCCTAATTCGATGATATTTTGTTTAAATCACATGTAGGAAAAGGGGATGATAAACGTCAAAATATTGCTAAATTCGATGATTTTTCGTACGAAACAAAATGCAAGAAAACTTGCATAAAATGCAATATTATGCGAAATTCTGAGATTTCAAGGCCAAATCACATATTATGATACTACATGAAATAGTATCGAAATAATGGTAAAAATGAATATATTTACGTAATATCAAACTACATGAAAAACGTGAAAAAAGTCACTATTTAACCATATTTGAGGATTTTAACTTTAAATCATAGAGCGAGGTTTCGTTTTATTTGGATCCAAGAAAAGACATATGACAATGTTGTTTCCAATACAAATGATAAAAATCAAAGTGTTTTCATTAGAATTATCTAAAATGTTCCTGGTTTTCCGTTTATATTACCAACGGAAGATGTACACGAAAATCGCTCTATTCCGGCAGAAACGTCGATATATGCAATAAAAACAGAACTTCTCCCCTTTTCAATAATTTACTCAGTATTTTAACGAGAAACAAATAGATGATTGAAAATGAAGTATTTAAGGTTATTATCTAATCAATTATGTGTTTGCATCATTTTTATCGTATATATATGAATTAATACCCATGGACGGAAAATTCAAAAAACGTGGAAAACGGCAAAATATTGCCTAATTCGATGATATTTTGTTTAAATCACATGAAGGAAAAGGAGATGATAAACGTTAAAATATTGCTAAATTCGATGATTTTTCGTACGAAACAAAATGCAAGAAAACTTGCTTAAAATGCGATATTATGCGAAATTCTGAGATTTGAAGGCCAAATCACATATCGTGATACTACATGAAATAGTATCGAAATATTGGTAAAAATTAATATATTTACGTAATATCAAACTACATGAAAAACGTGAAAAAAGTCACTATATAACCATATTTGAGGATTTTAACTTCAAATCATAGAGCAAGGTTTCGTATTATTTAGATCCAAGAAAAGACATATGACAATGTTGTTTCCAATACAAATGATAAAAAACAATGTGTTTCATTAGAAATAACTAAAATGTTCTTGATTTTCTGTTTATATTAACGAGGGAAGATGTACACGTAAAACCGCTCTAATCCGGCTGAAACGTCGATATATGCAATAAAAACCGAACTTCTCCCCTTTTCAATATCTTACTAGGGTATTTTACCGAGAAACAAATAGATGATTGAAAATGAAGTATTTAAGGTTATTATCTAATCAATTATGTGTTTGCATCATTTTTATCGTATATATATGAATTAATACCCATGGACTGAAAATTCACAAAAACGTGGAAAACGGCAAAATATTGCCTAATTCGATGATATTTTGATTAAATCACATGAAGGAAAAGGGGATGATAAACGTCAAAACATTGCTGAATTCGATGATTTTTCGTACGAAACAAAATGCAAGAAAACTTGCTTAAAATGCAATATTATGCGAAATTCTGAGATTTGAAGGCCAAATCACATATCGTGATACTACATGAAATAGTATCGAAATATTGGTAAAAATGAATATATTTACGTAATATCAAACTACATGAACAACGTGAAAAAATCACTATATAACCATATTTGAAGATTTTAACTTTAAATCATAGAGCGAGGTTTCGTATTATTTAGATCCAAGAAAAGACATATGACAATGTTGTTTCCAATACAAATGATAAAAATCAATGTGTTTTCATTAGAATTAACTAAAATGTTCCTGATTTTCCGTTTATATTACTGATGGAAGATAAACACGTAAAACCGCTCTATTCCAGCTGAAACGTACAATAAATGCATGCAATAAAAACAGAACTTCTCCCCTTTTCAATATCCTACTCAGTATTTTAACGAGAAACAAATAGATGATTGAAAATGAAGTATTTAAGGTTATTTTCTAATCAATTATGTGTTTGCATCACTTTTATCGTATATATATGAATCATATGTCTTTTCTACCCATGGACTGAAAATTCACAAAAACGTGGAAAACGGCAAAATATTGCCTAATTCGATGATATTTTGTTTAAATCACATGTAGGAAAAGGGGATGATAAACGTCAAAATATTGCTAAATTCGATGATTTTTCGTACGAAACAAAATGCAAGAAAACTTCCTTAAAATGTAATATTATGCGAAATTCTGAGATTTCAAGGCCAAATCCCATATCGTGATACAACATGAAATAGTATCGAAATAATGGTAAAAATGAATATATTTACGTAATATCAAACTACATGAAAAACGTGAAAAAAGTCACTATTTAACCATATTAGAGGATTTTAACTTTAAATCATAGAGCGAGGTTTCGTATTATTTGGATCCAAGAAAAGACATATGACAATGTTGTTTCCAATACAAATGATAAAAATCAAAGTGTTTTCATTAGAATTATCTAAAATGTTCCTGATTTTCCGTTTATATTACCGATGGAAGATGTACACGAAAATCGCTCTATTCCGGCTGAAACGTCGATATATGCAATAAAAACAGAACTTCTCCCCTTTTCAATAATTTACTCGGTATTTTAACGAGAAACAAATAGATGATTGAAAATGAAGTATTTAAGGTTATTATCTAATCATTTATGTGTTTGCATCATTTTCATCGTATATATATGAATTAATACCCATGGACAAAAAATTCACAAAAACGTGGAAAACGGCAAAATATTGCCTAATTCGATGATATTTTATTTAAATCACATGAAGGAAAAGGGGATGATAAACGTCAAAACATTGCTGAATTCGATGATTTTCGTACGAAACAAAATGCAAGAAAACTTGCTTAAAATGCAATATTATGCGAAATTCTGAGATTTGAAGGCCAAATCACATATCGTGATACTACATGAAATAGTATCGAAATATTGGTAAAAATGAATATATTTACGTAATATCAAACTACATGAAAAACGTGAAAAAATCACTATATAACCATATATGAAGATTTTAACTTTAAATCATAGAGCGAGGTTTCGTATTATTTAGATCCAAGAAAAGACATATGACAATTTTGTTTCCAATACAAATGATAAAAATCAATGTGTTTTCATTAGAATTACCTAAAATGTTCCTGATTTTCCGTTTATATTACTGATGGAAGATAAACACGTAAAACCGCTCTATTCCAGCTGAAACGTACAATAAATGCATGCAATAAAAACAGAACTTCTCCCTTTTCAATATCTTACTCAGTATTTTAACGAGAAACAAATAGATGATTGAAAATGAAGTATTTAAGGTTATTTTCTAATCAATTATGTGTTTGCATCACTTTTATCTTATATATATGAATCATATGTCTTTTCTACCCATGGACTGAAAATTCACAAAAACGTGGAAAACGGCAAAATATTGCCTAATTCGATGATATTTTGTTTAAATCACATGTAGGAAAAGGGGATGATAAACGTCAAAATATTGCTAAATTCGATGATTTTTCGTACGAATCAAAATGCAAGAAAACTTGCTTAAAATGCAATATTATGCGAAATTCTGAGATTTCAAGGCCAAATCACATATCATGATACTACATGAAATAGTATCGAAATAATGGTAAAAATGAATATATTTACGTAATATCAAACTACATGAAAAACGTGAAAAAAGTCACTATTTAACCATATTTGAGGATTTTAACTTTAAATCATAGAGCGAGGTTTCGTATTATTTGGATCCAAGAAAAGACATATGACAATGTTGTTTCCAATACAAATGATCAAAATCAAAGTGTTTTCATTAGAATTATCTAAAATGTTCCTGGTTTTCCGTTTAATAAATGTTTCCGTTTATTAAATTAAATTTGTTTATTTAAACACAAAATATTGCTAAATTCGATGATTTTTCGTACGAAACAAAATGCAAGAAAACTTGCTTAAAATGCGATATTATGCGAAATTCTGAGATTTGAAGGCCAAATCACATATCGTGATACTACATGAAATAGTATCGAAATATTGGTAAAAATGAATATATTTACGTAATATCAAACTAAATGAAAAACGTGAAAAAAGTAACTATATAACCATATTTGAGGATTTTAACTTCAAATCATAGAGCAAGGTTTCGTATTATTTAGATCCAAGAAAAGACATATGACAATGTTGTGTCCAATACAAATGATAAAAAACAATGTGTTTTCATTAGAAATAACTAAAATGTTCTTGATTTTCTGTTTATATTAACGAGGGAAGATGTACACGTAAAACCGCTCTAATCCGGCTGAAACGTCGATATATGCAATAAAAACCGAACTACTCCCCTTTTCAATATCTTACTCAGTATTTTACCGAGAAACAAATAGATGATTGAAAATGAAGTATTTAAGGTTATTATCTAATCAATTATGTGTTTGAATCATTTTTATCGTATATATATGAATTAATACCCATGGACTGAAAATTCACAAAAACGTGGAAAACGGCAAAATATTGCCTAATTCGATGATATTTTGTTTAAATCACATGAAGGAAAAGGGGATGATAAACGTCAAAACATTGCTGAATTCGATGATTTTTCGTACGAAACAAAATGCAAGAAAACTTGCTTAAAATGCAATATTATGCGAAATTCTGAGATTTCAAGGCCAAATCACATATCGTGATACTACATGAAATAGTATCGAAATAATGGTAAAAATGAATATATTTACGTAATATCATACTACATGAAAAACGTGAAAAAAGTCACCATTTAACGATATTTGAGGATTTTACCTTTAAATCATAGAGGTAGGTTTCGTATTATTTGGATCCAAGAAAAGACATATGACAATGTTGTTTCCAATACAAATGATAAAAATCAAAGTGTTTTCATTGGAATTAACTAAAATGTCCCTGGTTTTCCGTTTATATTACCGACGGAAGATGTACACGAAAATCGCTCTATTCCGGCTGAAACGTCGATATATGCAATAAAAACAGATCTTCTCCCTTTTCAATATCTTACTCAGTATTTTAACGAGAAACAAATAGTTGCTTGAAAATGAAGTATTTAAGGTTATTATCTAATCAATTATGTGTTTGTATCATTTTTATCGTATATATATGAATTAATACCCATGGACTGAAAATTCACAAAAACGTGGAAAAACAGCAAAATATTGCCTAATTCGATGATATTTTGTTTAAATCACATGAAGGAAAAGGGGATGATAAACGTCAAAATATTGCTAAATTCGATGATTTTTCGTACGAAACAAAATGCAAGAAAACTTGCTTAAAATGCAATATTACGCGAAATTCTGCGATTTGAAGGGCAAATCACATATCGTGATACTACATGAAATAGTATCGGAATATTGGTAAAAATGAATATATTTGCGTAATATCAAACTACATGATTAACGTGAAAAAGTTACTATTTTACCATATTTGAGGATTTTACCTTCGAGGAGGTAATAGAGCGAGGTTTCGTATTATTTAGATCCAAGAAAAGACATATGACAATGTTGTTTCCAATACAAATGATAAAAATCAATGTGTTTTCATTAGAATTAACTAAAATGTTCCTGATTTTCCGTTTATATTACCGATGGAAGATGTACACGAAAGTCGCTCTATTCCGGCTGAAACGTCGATATATGCAATAAAATCAGAACTTCTCCCCCCTTTCAATATCTTACTCAGTATTTTAACGAGAAAGAAATAGTTGATTGAAAATGAAGTATTTAAGGTTATTATCTAATCAATTATGTGTTTGCATCATTTTTATCGTATATGTATGAATTAAAACCCATGGACTGAAAATTCACAAAACGTGGAAAACGCCAAAATATTGCCTAATTCGATGATATTTTGTTTAAATCACATGAAGGAAAAGGAGATGATAAACGTTAAAATATTGCTAAATTCGATGATTTTTCGTACGAAACAAAATGCAAGAAAACTTGCTTAAAATGCGATATTATGCGAAATTCTGAGATTTGAAGGCCAAATCACATATCGTGATACTACATGAAATAGTATCGAAATATTGGTAAAAATGAATATATTTACGTAATATCAAACTACATGAAAAACGTGAAAAAAGTCACTATATAACCATATTTGAGGATTTTAACTTCAAATCATAGAGCAAGGTTTCGTATTATTTAGATCCAAGAAAAGACATATGACAATGTTGTTTCCAATACAAATGTTAAAAAACAATGTGTTTTCATTAGAAATAACTAAAACGTTCTTGATTTTCTGTTTATATTAACGAGGGAAGATGTACACGTAAAACCGCTCTAAGCCGGCTGAAACGTCGATATATGCAATAAAAACCGAACTACTCCCCTTTTCAATATCTTACTCAGTATTTTACCGAGAAACAAATAGATGATTGAAAATGAAGTATTTAAGGTTATTATCTAATCAATTATGTGTTTGCAGCATTTTTATCGTATATATATGAATTAATACCCATGGACTGAAAATTCACAAAAACGTGGAAAACGGCAAAATATTGCCTAATTCGATGATATTTTGTTTAAATCACATGAAGGAAAAGGGGATGATAAACGTTAAAAAACATTGCTGAATTCGATGATTTTTCGTACGAAACAAAATGCAAGAAAACTTGCTTAAAATGCAATATTATGCGAAATTCTGAGATTTCAAGGCCAAATCACATATCGTGATACTACATGAAATAGTATCGAAATAATGGTAAAAATGAATATATTTACGTAATATCAAACTACATGAAAAACGTGAAAAAAATCATTATTTAACCATATATGAGGATTTTACCTTTAAATCATAGAGGTAGGTTTCGTATTATTTGGATCCAAGAAAAGACATATGACAATGTTGTTTCCAATACAAATGATAAAAATCAAAGTGTTGCATTGGAATTAACTAAAATGTCCCTGGTTTTCCGTTTATATTACCGACGGAAGATGTACACGAAAATCGCTCTATTCCGGCTGAAACGTCGATATATGCAATAAAAACAGATCTTCTCCCCTTTTCAATATCTTACTCAGTATTTTAACGAGAAACAAATAGTTGATTGAAAATGAAGTATTTAAGGTTATTATCTAATCAATTATGTGTTTGTATCATTTTTATCGTATATATATGAATTAATACCCATGGACTGAAAATTCACAAAAACGTGGAAAAACGGCAAAATATTGCCTAATTCGATGATATTTTGTTTAAATCACATGAAGGAAAAGGGGATGATAAACGTCAAAATATTGATAAATTCGATGATTTTTCGTACGATACAAAATGCAAGAAAACTTGCTTAAAATGCAATATTACGCGAAATTCTGCGATTTGAAGGGCAAATCACATATCGTGATACTACATGAAATAGTATCGGAATATTGGTAAAAATGAATATATTTGCGTAATATCAAACTACATGATTAACGTGAAAAAGTTACTATTTTACCATATTTGAGGATTTTACCTTCGAGGAGGTAATAGAGCGAGGTTTCGTATTATTTAGATCCAAGAAAAGACATATGACAATGTTGTTTCCAATACAAATGATAAAAATCAATGTGTTTTCATTAGAATTAACTAAAATGTTCCTGGTTTTCCGTTTATATTACCGATGGAAGATGTACACGAAAATCGCTCTATTCCGGCTGAAACGTCGATATATGCAATAAAAACAGATCTTCTCCCCTTTTCAATAATTTACTCAGTATTTTAACGAGAAACAAATAGATGATTGAAAATGAAGTATTTAAGGTTATTTTCTAATCAATTATGTGTTTGCATCACTTTAATCGTATATATATGAATCATATTTCTTTTCTACCAATGGACTGAAAATTCACAAAAACGTGGAAAACGGCAAAATATTGCCTAATTCGATGATATTTTGTTTAAATCACATGAAGAAAAAGGGGATGATAAACGTCAAAACATTGCTGAATTCGATGATTTTTCCTACGAAACAAAATGCAAGAAAACTTGCTTAAAATGCAATATTATGCGAAATTCTGAGATTTCAAGGCCAAATCACATATCGTGATACTACATGAAATAGTATCGAAATAATGGTAAAAATGAATATATTTACGTAATATCAAACTACATGAAAAACGTGAAAAATGTCACCATTTAACCATATTTGAGGATTTTAACTTTAAATCATAGAGCGAGGTTTCGTATTATTTGGATCCAAGAAAAGACATATGACAATGTTGTTTCCAATACAAATGATAAAAATCAAAGTGTTTTCATTAAAATTAACTAAAATGTTCCTGGTTTTCCGTTTATATTACCGATGGAAGATGTACACGAAAATCGCTCTATTCCGGCTGAAACGTCGATATATGCAATAAAAACAGAACTTCTCCCTCTTTTCAATAATTTACTCAGTATTTTAACGAGAAACAAATAGATGCTTGAAAATGAAGTATTTAAGGTTATTATCTAATCAATTATGTGTTTGCATCATTTTTATCGTATATATATGAATTAATACCCATGGACGGAAAATTCACAAAAACGTGGAAAACGGCAAAATATTGCCTAATTCGATGATATTTTGTTTAAATCACATGAAGGAAAAGGAGATGATAAACGTTAAAATATTGCTAAATTCGATGATTTTTCGTACGAAACAAAATGCAAGAAAACTTGCTTACGATGCGATATTATGCGAAATTCTGAGATTTGAAGGCCAAATCACATATCGTGATACTACATGAAATAGTATCGAAATATTGGTAAAAATGAATATATTTACGTAATATCAAACTACATGAAAAACGTGAAAAAAGTCACTATATAACCATATTTGAGGATTTTAACTTCAAATCATAGAGCAAGGTTTCGTATTATTTAGATCCAAGAAAAGACATATGACAATGTTGTTTCCAATACAAATGATAAAAAACAATGTGTTTTCATTAGAAATAACTAAAATGTTCTTGATTTTCCGTTTATATTAACGAGGGAAGATGTACACGTAAAACCGCTCTAATCCGGCTGAAACGTCGATATATGCAATAAAAACCGAACTTCTCCCCTTTTCAATATCTTACTCAGTATTTTACCGAGAAACAAATAGATGATTGAAAATGAAGTATTTAAGGTTATTATCTAATCAATTATGTGTTTGCATCATTTTTATCGTATATATATGAATTAATACCCATGGACTGAAAATTCACAAAAACGTGGAAAACGGCAAAATATTGCCTAATTCGATGATATTTTGATTAAATCACGTGAAGGAAAAGGGAATGATAAACGTCAAAAATTGCTGAATTCGATGATTTTTCGTACGAAACAAAATGCAAGAAAACTTGCTTAAAATGCAATATTATGCGAAATTCTGAGATTTGAAGGCCAAATCACATATCGTGATACTACATGAAATAGTATCGAAATATTGGTAAAAATGAATATATTTAAGTAATATCAAACTACATGAAAAACGTGAAAAAATCACTATATAACCATATTTGAAGATTTTAACTTTAAATCATAGGGCGAGGTTTCGTATTATTTAGATCCAAGAAAAGACATATGACAATGTTGTTTCCAATACAAATGATAAAAATCAATGTGTTTTCATTAGAATTAACTAAAATGTTCCTGATTTTCCGTTTATATTACTGATGGAAGATAAACACGTAAAACCGCTCTATTCCAGCTGAAACGTACAATAAATGCATGCAATAAAAACAGAACTTCTCCCCTTTTCAATATCTTACTCAGTATTTTAACGAGAAACAAATAGATGATTGAAAATGAAGTATTTAAGGTTATTTTCTAATCAATTATGTGTTTGCATCACTTTTATCGTATATATATGAATCATATGTCTTTTCTACCCATGGACTGAAAATTCACAAAAACGTGGACAACGGCAAAATATTGCCTAATTCGATGATATTTTGTTTAAATCACATGTAGGAAAAGGGGATGATAAACGTCAAAATATTGCTAAATTCGATGATTTTTCGTACGAAACAAAATGCAAGAAAACTTGCATAAAATGCAATATAATGCGAAATTCTGAGATTTCAAGGCCAAATCACATATTATGATACTACATGAAATAGTATCGAAATAATGGTAAAAATGAATATATTTACGTAATATCAAACTACATGAAAAACGTGAAAAAAGTCACTATTTAACCATATTTGAGGATTTTAACTTTAAATCATAGAGCGAGGTTTCGTTTTATTTGGATCCAAGAAAAGACATATGACAATGTTGTTTCCAATACAAATGATAAAAATCAAAGTGTTTTCATTAGAATTATCTAAAATGTTCCTGGTTTTCCGTTTATATTACCAATGGAAGATGTACACGAAAATCGCTCTATTCCGGCAGAAACGTCGATATATGCAATAAAAACAGAACTTCTCCCCTTTTCAATAATTTACTCAGTATTTTAACGAGAAACAAATAGATGATTGAAAATGAAGTATTTAAGGTTATTATCTAATCAATTATGTGTTTGCATCATTTTTATCGTATATATATGAATTAATACCCATGGACGGAAAATTCACAAAAACGTGGAAAACGGCAAAATATTGCCTAATTCGATGATATTTTGTTTAAATCACATGAAGGAAAAGTAGATGATAAACGTTAAAATATTGCTAAATTCGATGATTTTTCGTACGAAACAAAATGCAAGAAAACTTGCTTAAAATGCGATATTATGCGAAATTCTGAGATTTGAAGGCCAAATCACATATCGTGATACTACATGAAATAGTATCGAAATATTGGTAAAAATTAATATATTTACGTAATATCAAACTACATGAAAAACGTGAAAAAAGTCACTATATAACCATATTTGAGAATTTTAACTTCAAATCATAGAGCAAGGTTTCGTATTATTTAGATCCAAGAAAAGACATATGACAATGTTGTTTCCAATACAAATGATAAAAAACAATGTGTTTTCATTAGAAATAACTAAAATGTTCTTGATTTTCTGTTTATATTAACGAGGGAAGATGTACACGTAAAACCGCTCTAATCCGGCTGAAACGTCGATATATGCAATAAAAACCGAACTTCTCCCCTTTTCAATATCTTACTAGGGTATTTTACCGAGAAACAAATAGATGATTGAAAATGAAGTATTTAAGGTTATTATCTAATCAATTATGTGTTTGCATCATTTTTATCGTATATATATGAATTAATACCCATGGACTGAAAATTCACAAAAACGTGGAAAACGGCAAAATATTGCCTAATTCGATGATATTTTGATTAAATCACATGAAGGAAAAGGGGATGATAAACGTCAAAACATTGCTGAATTCGATGATTTTTCGTACGAAACAAAATGCAAGAAAACTTGCTTAAAATGCAATATTATGCGAAATTCTGAGATTTGAAGGCCAAATCACATATCGTGATACTACATGAAATAGTATCGAAATATTGGTAAAAATGAATATATTTACGTAATATCAAACTACATGAAAAACGTGAAAAAATCACTATATAACCATATTTGAAGATTTTAACTTTAAATCATAGAGCGATGTTTCGTATTATTTAGATCCAAGAAAAGACATATGACAATGTTGTTTCCAATACAAATGATAAAAATCAATGTGTTTTCATTAGAATTAACTAAAATGTTCCTGATTTTCCGTTTATATTACTGATGGAAGATAAACACGTAAAACCGCTCTATTCCAGCTGAAACGTACAATAAATGCATGCAATAAAAACAGAACTTTCCCCTTTTCAATATCCTACTCAGTATTTTAACGAGAAACAAATAGATGATTGAAAATGAAGTATTTAAGGTTATTTTCTAATCAATTATGTGTTTGCATCACTTTTATCGTATATATATGAATCATATGTCTTTTCTACCCATTGACTGAAAATTCACAAAAACGTGGAAAACGGCAAAATATTGCCTAATTCGATGATATTTTGTTTAAATCACATGTAGGAAAAGGGGATGATAAACGTCAAAATATTGCTAAATTCGATGATTTTTCGTACGAAACAAAATGCAAGAAAACTTCCTTAAAATGCAATATTATGCGAAATTCTGAGATTTCAAGGCCAAATCCCATATCGTGATACAACATGAAATAGTATCGAAATAATGGTAAAAATGAATATATTTACGTAATATCAAACTACATGAAAAACGTGAAAAAAGTCACTATTTAACCATATTAGAGGATTTTAACTTTAAATCATAGAGCGAAGTTTCGTATTATTTGGATCCAAGAAAAGACATATGACAATGTTGTTTCCAATACAAATGATAAAAATCAAAGTGTTTTCATTAGAATTATCTAAAATGTTCCTGATTTTCCGTTTATATTACCGATGGAAGATGTACACGAAAATCGCTCTATTCCGGCTGAAACGTCGATATATGCAATAAAAACAGAACTTCTCCCCTTTTCAATAATTTACTCAGTATTTTAACGAGAAACAAATAGATGATTGAAAATGAAGTATTTAAGGTTATTATCTAATCATTTATGTGTTTGCATCATTTTCATCGTATATATATGAATTAATACCCATGGACAAAAAATTCACAAAAACGTGGAAAACGGCAAAATATTGCCTAATTCGATGATATTTTGTTTAAATCACATGAAGGAAAAGGGGATGATAAACGTCAAAACATTGTTGAATTCGATGATTTTCGTACGAAACAAAATGCAAGAAAACTTGCTTAAAATGCAATATTATGCGAAATTCTGAGATTTGAAGGCCAAATCACATATCGTGATACTACATGAAATAGTATCGAAATATTGGTAAAAATGAATATATTTACGTAATATCAAACTACATGAAAAACGTGAAAAAATCACTATATAACCATATTTGAAGATTTTAACTTCAAATCATAGAGCGAGGTTTCGTATTATTTAGATCCAAGAAAAGACATATGACAATGTTGTTTCCAATACAAATGATAAAAATCAATGTGTTTTCATTAGAATTAACTAAAATGTTCCTGATTTTCCGTTTATATTACTGATGGAAGATAAACACGTAAAACCGCTCTATTCCAGCTGAAACGTACAATAAATGCATGCAATAAAAACAGAACTTCTCCCCTTTTCAATATCTTACTCAGTATTTTAACGAGAAACAAATAGATGATTGAAAATGAAGTATTTAAGGTTATTTTCTAATCAATTATGTGTTTGCATCACTTTTATCGTATATATATGAATCATATGTCTTTTCTACCCATGGACTGAAAATTCACAAAAACGTGGACAACGGCAAAATATTGCCTAATTCGATGATATTTTGTTTAAATCACATGTAGGAAAAGGGGATGATAAACGTCAAAATATTGCTAAATTCGATGATTTTTCGTACGAAACAAAATGCAAGAAAACTTGCATAAAATGCAATATTATGCGAAATTCTGAGATTTCAAGGCCAAATCACATATTATGATACTACATGAAATAGTATCGAAATAATGGTAAAAATGAATATATTTACGTAATATCAAACTACATGAAAAACGTGAAAAAAGTCACTATTTAACCATATTTGAGGATTTTAACTTTAAATCATAGAGCGAGGTTTCGTATTATTTAGATCCAAGAAAAGACATATGACAATGTTGTTTCCAATACAAATGATAAAAATCAATGTGTTTTCATTAGAATTAACTAAAATGTTCCTGATTTTCCGTTTATATTACTGATGGAAGATAAACACGTAAAACCGCTCTATTCCAGCTGAAACGTACAATAAATGCATGCAATAAAAACAGAACTTCTCCCCTTTTCAATATCTTACTCAGTATTTTAACGAGAAACAAATAGATGATTGAAAATGAAGTATTTAAGGTTATTTTCTAATCAATTATGTGTTTGCATCACTTTTATCGTATATATATGAATCATATGTCTTTTCTACCCGTGGACTGAAAATTCACAAAAACGTGGACAACGGCAAAATATTGCCTAATTCGATGATATTTTGTTTAAATCACATGTAGGAAAAGGGGATGATAAACGTCAAAATATTGCTAAATTCGATGATTTTTCGTACGAATCAAAATGCAAGAAAACTTGCTTAAAATGCAATATTATGCGAAATTCTGAGATTTCAAGGCCAAATCACATATCATGATACTACATGAAATAGTATCGAAATAATGGTAAAAATGAATATATTTACGTAATATCAAACTACATGAAAAACGTGAAAAAAGTCACTATTTAACCATATTTGAGGATTTTAACTTTAAATCATAGAGCGAGGTTTCGTATTATTTGGATCCAAGAAAAGACATGACAATGTTGTTTCCAATACAAATGATCAAAATCAAAGTGTTTTCATTAGAATTATCTAAAATGTTCCTGGTTTTCCGTTTAATAAATGTTTCCGTTTATTAAATTAAATTTGTTTATTTAAACACAAAATATTGCTAAATTCGATGATTTTTCGTACGAAACAAAATGCAAGAAAACTTGCTTAAAATGCGATATTATGCGAAATTCTGAGATTTGAAGGCCAAATCACATATCGTGATACTACATGAAATAGTATCGAAATAATGGTAAAAATGAATATATTTACGTAATATCAAACTACATGAAAAACGTGAAAAAAGTCACTATTTAACCATATTTGAGGATTTTAACTTTAAATCATAGAGCGAGGTTTCGTATTACTTGGATCCAAGAAAAGACATATGACAATGTTGTTTCCAATACAAATGATAAAAATCAAAGTGTTTTCATTAGAATTATCTAAAATGTTCCTGATTTTCCGTTTATATTACCGATGGAAGATGTACACGAAAATCGCTCTATTCCGGCTGAAACGTCGATATATGCAATAAAAACCGAACTTCTCCCCTTTTCAATATCTTACCCAGTATTTTACCGAGAAACAAATAGATGATTGAAAATGAAGTATTTAAGGTTATTATCTAATCAATTATGTGTTTGCATCATTTTTATCGTATATATATGAATTAATACCCATGGACTGAAAATTCACAAAAACGTGGAAAACGGCAATATATTGCCTAATTCGATGATATTTTTTTAAATCACATGAAGGAAAAGGGGATGATAAACGTCAAAACATTGCTGAATTCGATGATTTTCGTACGAAACAAAATGCAAGAAAACTTGCTTAAAATGCAATATTATGCGAAATTCTGAGATTTGAAGGCCAAATCACATATCGTGATACTACATGAAATAGTATCGAAATATTGGTAAAAATGAATATATTTACGTAATATCAAACTACATGAAAAACGTGAAAAAATCACTATATAACCATATTTGAAGATTTTAACTTCAAATCAAAGAGCGAGGTTTCGTATTATTTAGATCCAAGAAAAGACATATGACAATGTTGTTTCCAATACAAATGATAAAAATCAATGTGTTTTCATTAGAATTAACTAAAATGTTCCTGATTTTCCGTTTATATTACTGATGGAAGATAAACACGTAAAACCGCTCTATTCCAGCTGAAACGTACAATAAATGCATGCAATAAAAACAGAACTTCTCCCCTTTTCAATATCTTACTCAGTATTTTAACGAGAAACAAATAGATGATTGAAAATGAAGTATTTAAGGTTATTTTCTAATCAATTATGTGTTTGCATCACTTTTATCGTATATATATGAATCATATGTCTTTTCTACCCATGGACTGAAAATTTACAAAAACGTGGACAACGGCAAAATATTGCCTAATTCGATGATATTTTGTTTAAATCACATGTAGGAAAAGGGGATGATAAACGTCAAAATATTGCTAAATTCGATGATTTTTCGTACGAAACAAAATGCAAGAAAACTTGCATAAAATGCAATATTATGCGAAATTCTGAGATTTCAAGGCCAAATCACATATTATGATACTACATGAAATAGTATCGAAATAATGGTAAAAATGAATATATTTACGTAATATCAAACTACATGAAAAACGTGAAAAAAGTCACTATTTAACCATATTTGAGGATTTTAACTTTAAATCATAGAGCGAGGTTTCGTTTTATTTGGATCCAAGAAAAGACATATGACAATGTTGTTTCCAATACAAATGATAAAAATCAAAGTGTTTTCATTAGAATTATCTAAAATGTTCCTGGTTTTCCGTTTATATTACCAACGGAAGATGTACACGAAAATCGCTCTATTCCGGCAGAAACGTCGATATATGCAATAAAAACAGAACTTCTCCCCTTTTCAATAATTTACTCAGTATTTTAACGAGAAACAAATAGATGATTGAAAATGAAGTATTTAAGGTTATTATCTAATCAATTATGTGTTTGCATCATTTTTATCGTATATATAAGAATTAATACCCATGGACGGAAAATTCACAAAAACGTGGAAAACGGCAAAATATTGCCTAATTCGATGATATTTTGTTTAAATCACATGAAGGAAAAGGAGATGATAAACGTTAAAATATTGCTAAATTCGATGATTTTTCGTACGAAACAAAATGCAAGAAAACTTGCTTAAAATGCGATATTATGCGAAATTCTGAGATTTGAAGGCCAAATCACATATCGTGATACTACATGAAATAGTATCGAAATATTGGTAAAAATTAATATATTTACGTAATATCAAACTACATGAAAAACGTGAAAAAAGTCACTATATAACCATATTTGAGGATTTTAACTTCAAATCATAGAGCAAGGTTTCGTATTATTTAGATCCAAGAAAAGACATATGACAATGTTGTTTCCAATACAAATGATAAAAAACAATGTGTTTTCATTAGAAATAACTAAAATGTTCTTGATTTTCTGTTTATATTAACGAGGGAAGATGTACACGTAAAACCGCTCTAATCCGGCTGAAACGTCGATATATGCAATAAAAACCGAACTTCTCCCCTTTTCAATATCTTACTAGGGTATTTTACCGAGAAACAAATAGATGATTGAAAATGAAGTATTTAAGGTTATTATCTAATCAATTATGTGTTTGCATCATTTTTATCGTATATATATGAATTAATACCCATGGACTGAAAATTCACAAAAACGTGGAAAACGGCAAAATATTGCCTAATTCGATGATATTTTGATTAAATCACATGAAGGAAAAGGGGATGATAAACGTCAAAACATTGCTGAATTCGATGATTTTTCGTACGAAACAAAATGCAAGAAAACTTGCTTAAAATGCAATATTATGCGAAATTCTGAGATTTGAAGGCCAAATCACATATCGTGATACTACATGAAATAGTATCGAAATATTGGTAAAAATGAATATATTTACGTAATATCAAACTACATGAAAAACGTGAAAAAATCACTATATAACCATATTTGAAGATTTTAACTTTAAATCATAGAGCGAGGTTTCGTATTATTTAGATCCAAGAAAAGACATATGACAATGTTGTTTCCAATACAAATGATAAAAATCAATGTGTTTTCATTAGAATTAACTAAAATGTTCCTGATTTTCCGTTTATATTACTGATGGAAGATAAACACGTAAAACCGCTCTATTCCAGCTGAAACGTACAATAAATGCATGCAATAAAAACAGAACTTCTCCCCTTTTCAATATCCTACTCAGTATTTTAACGAGAAACAAATAGATGATTGAAAATGAAGTATTTAAGGTTATTTTCTAATCAATTATGTGTTTGCATCACTTTTATCGTATATATATGAATCATATGTCTTTTCTACCCATGGACTGAAAATTCACAAAAACGTGGAAAACGGCAAAATATTGCCTAATTCGATGATATTTTGTTTAAATCACATGTAGGAAAAGGGGATGATAAACGTCAAAATATTGCTAAATTCGATGATTTTTCGTACGAAACAAAATGCAAGAAAACTTGCTTAAAATGCAATATTATGCGAAATTCTGAGATTTGAAGGCCAAATCACATATCGTGATACTACATGAAATAGTATCGAAATATTGGTAAAAATGAATATATTTACGTAATATCAAACTACATGAAAAACGTGAAAAAATCACTATATAACCATATTTGAAGATTTTAACTTTAAATCATAGAGCGAGGTTTCGTATTATTTAGATCCAAGAAAAGACATATGACAATGTTGTTTCCAATACAAATGATAAAAATCAATGTGTTTTCATTAGAATTAACTAAAATGTTCCTGATTTTCCGTTTATATTACTGATGGAAGATAAACACGTAAAACCGCTCTATTCCAGCTGAAACGTACAATAAATGCATGCAATAAAAACAGAACTTCTCCCCTTTTCAATATCCTACTCAGTATTTTAACGAGAAACAAATAGATGATTGAAAATGAAGTATTTAAGGTTATTTTCTAATCAATTATGTGTTTGCATCACTTTTATCGTATATATATGAATCATATGTCTTTTCTACCCATGGACTGAAAATTCACAAAAACGTGGAAAACGGCAAAATATTGCCTAATTCGATGATATTTTGTTTAAATCACATGTAGGAAAAGGGGATGATAAACGTCAAAATATTGCTAAATTCGATGATTTTTCGTACGAAACAAAATGCAAGAAAACTTCCTTAAAATGCAATATTATGCGAAATTCTGAGATTTCAAGGCCAAATCCCATATCGTGATACAACATGAAATAGTATCGAAATAATGGTAAAAATGAATATATTTACGTAATATCAAACTACATGAAAAACGTGAAAAAAGTCACTATTTAACCATATTAGAGGATTTTAACTTTAAATCATAGAGCGAGGTTTCGTATTATTTGGATCCAAGAAAAGACATATGACAATGTTGTTTCCAATACAAATGATAAAAATCAAAGTGTTTTCATTAGAATTATCTAAAATGTTCCTGATTTTCCGTTTATATTACCGATGGAAGATGTACACGAAAATCGCTCTATTCCGGCTGAAACGTCGATATATGCAATAAAAACAGAACTTCTCCCCTTTTCAATAATTTACTCGGTATTTTAACGAGAAACAAATAGATGATTGAAAATGAAGTATTTAAGGTTATTATCTAATCATTTATGTGTTTGCATCATTTTCATCGTATATATATGAATTAATACCCATGGACAAAAAATTCACAAAAACGTGGAAAACGGCAAAATATTGCCTAATTCGATGATATTTTATTTAAATCACATGAAGGAAAAGGGGATGATAAACGTCAAAACATTGCTGAATTCGATGATTTTCGTACGAAACAAAATGCAAGAAAACTTGCTTAAAATGCAATATTATGCGAAATTCTGAGATTTGAAGGCCATATCACATATCGTGATACTACATGAAATAGTATCGAAATATTGGTAAAAATGAATATATTTACGTAATATCAAACTACATGAAAAACGTGAAAAAATCACTATATAACCATATATGAAGATTTTAACTTTAAATCATAGAGCGAGGTTTCGTATTATTTAGATCCAAGAAAAGACATATGACAATGTTGTTTCCAATACAAATGATAAAAATCAATGTGTTTTCATTAGAATTACCTAAAATGTTCCTGATTTTCCGTTTATATTACTGATGGAAGATAAACACGTAAAACCGCTCTATTCCAGCTGAAACGTACAATAAATGCATGCAATAAAAACAGAACTTCTCCCCTTTTCAATATCTTACTCAGTATTTTAACGAGAAACAAATAGATGATTGAAAATGAAGTAT
Source organism: Procambarus clarkii (assembly GCF_040958095.1). Lineage (NCBI taxonomy): Eukaryota > Metazoa > Arthropoda > Malacostraca > Decapoda > Cambaridae > Procambarus > Procambarus clarkii. The sequence goes on along the minus strand of NW_027189428.1, from coordinate 5,269 downwards.
TTAAGGTTATTTTCTAATCAATTATGTGTTTGCATCACTTTTATCGTATATATATGAATCATATGTCTTTTCTACCCATGGACTGAAAATTCACAAAACGTGGAAAACGGCAAAATATTGCCTAATTCGATGATATTTTTTTAAATCACATGTAGGAAAAGGGGATGATAAACGTCAAAATATTGCTAAATTCGATGATTTTTCGTACGAATCAAAATGCAAGAAAACTTGCTTAAAATGCAATATTATGCGAAATTCTGAGATTTCAAGGCCAAATCACATATCATGATACTACATGAAATAGTATCGAAATAATGGTAAAAATGAATATATTTACGTAATATCAAACTACATGAAAAACGTGAAAAAAGTCACTATTTAACCATATTTGAGGATTTTAACTTTAAATCATAGAGCGAGGTTTCGTATTATTTGGATCCAAGAAAAGACATATGACAATGTTGTTTCCAATACAAATGATCAAAATCAAAGTGTTTTCATTAGAATTATCTAAAATGTTCCTGGTTTTCCGTTTAATAAATGTTTCCGTTTATTAAATTAAATTTGTTTATTTAAACACAAAATATGGTTAAATAGTGACTTTTTCACGTTTTTCATGTAGTTTGATATTACGTAAATATATTCATTTTTACCATTATTTCGATACTATTTCATGGAGTATCACGATATGTGATTTGGCCTTGAAATCTCAGAATTTCGCATAATATTGCATTTTAAGCAAGTTTTCTTGCATTTTGTTTCGTACGAAAAATCATCGAATTTAGCAATATTTTGACGTTTATCATCTCCTTTTCCTTCATGTGATTTAAACAAAATATCATCGAATTAGGCAATATTTTGCCGTTTTCCACGTTTTTGTGAATTTTCAGTCCATGGGTAAAAAGATATATGATTCATATATATACTATAAAAGTGATGCAAACACATAATTGATTAGAAAATAACCTTAAATACTTCATTTTCAATCATCTATTTGTTTCTCGTTAAAATACTGAGTAAGATATTGAAAAGGGGAGAAGTTCTGTTTTTATTGCATATCGACGTTTCAGCCGGAATAGAGCGATTATCGTGTACATCTTCCATCGGTAATATAAACGGAAAACCAGGAACATTTTAGTTAATTCTAATGAAAACACTTTGATTTTTATCATTTGTATTGGAAACAACATTGTCATATGTCTTTTCTTGGAACTAAATAATACGAAACCTCGCTATGATTTGAAGTTAAAATCCTCAAATATGGTTATATAGTGACTTTTTTCACATTTTTCATATAGTTTGATATTACGTATATATATTCATTTTTACCAATATTTCGATACTATTTCAAGTAGTATCACGATATGTGATTTGGCCATCAAATCTCAGAATTTCGCATAATATTGCATTTTAAGCAAGTTTTCTTGCATTTTGTTTTGTACGAAAAATCATCGAATTTAGCAATATTTTAACGTTTATCATCTCCTTTTCCTTCATGTGATTTAAACAAAATATCATCGAATTAGGCAATATTTTGCCGTTTTCCACGTTTTTGTGAATTTTCCATCCATGGGTATTAATTCATATATATATACGATAAAAATGATGCAAACACATAATTGATTAGATAATAACCTTAAATACTTCATTTTCAATCATCTATTTGTTTCTCGTTAAAATACTGAGTAAGATATTGAATAGGGGAGAAGTTGTTTTAATTGCATGCATTTATTGTACGTTTCAGCCGGAATAGAGCGGTTTTACGTGTACATCTTCCATCAGTAATATAAACGGAAAATCAGGAACATTTTAGTTAATTCTAATGAAAACACATTGATTTTTATCATTTGTATTGGAACAACATTGTCATATGTCTTTTCTTGGATCTAAATAATACGAAACCTCGCTCTATGATTCTAAGTTATAATCCTCAAATTTGGTTAAATAGTGACTTTTTTCACGATTTTCATGTAGTTTGATATTACGTAAATATATTCATTTTTACCAATATTTCGATACTATTTCATGTAGTATCACGATATGTGATTTGGCCTTCAAATCTCAGAATTTCGCATAATATTGCATTTTAAGCAAGTTTTCTTGCATTTTGCTTCGTACGAAAAATCATCGAATTTAGCAATATTTTAACGTTTATCATCTCCTTTTCCTTCATGTGATTTAAACAAAATATCATCGAATTAGGCAATATTTTGCCGTTTTCCACGTTCTTGTGAATTTTCCGTCCATGGGTATTAATTCACAATATATATACGATAAAAATGATGCAAACACATAATTGATTAGATAATAACCTTAAATACTTCATTTTCAATCATCTATTTGTTATCGTTAAAATACTGAGTAAGATATTGAAAAGGGGAGAAGTTCGGTTTTTATTGCATATATCGACGTTTCAACCGGATTAGAGCGGTTTTACGTGTACATCTTCCATCGTTAATATAAACGGAAAATCAAGAACATTATAGTTAATTCTAACGAAAACACATTGTTTTTTATAATTTGTATTGGAAACAACATTGTCATATGTCTTTTCGTGGATCTAAATAATACGAAACCTCGCTCTATGATTTGAAGTTAAAATCCTCAAATATGGTTATATAGTGATTTTTTTCACGTTTTTCATGTAGTTTGATATTACGTAAATATATTCATTTTTACCAATATTTCGATACTATTTCATGTAGTATCACGATATGTGATTTGGCCTTCAAATCGCAGAATTTCGCATAATATTGCATTTTAAGCAAGTTTTCTTGCATTTTGCTTCGTACGAAAAATCATCGAATTTGGCAATATTTTAACGTTTATCATCTCCTTTTCCTTCATGTGATTTAAACAAAATATCATCGAATTAGGCAATATTTTGCCGTTTTCCACGTTTTTGTGAATTTTTAGTCCATGGGTTTTAATTCATATATATACGATAAAAATGATGCAAACACATAATTGATTAGATAATAACCTTAAATACTTCATTTTCAATCAACTATTTCTTTCTCGTTAAAATACTGAGTAAGATATTGAAAGGGGGAGAAGTTCTGATTTTATTGCATATATCGACATTTCAGCCGGAATAGAGCGGTTTTCGTGTGCATCTTCCATCGGTAATATAAACGGAAAATCAGGAACATTTTAGTTAATTCTAATGAAAACTCATTGATTTTTATCATATGTATTGGAAACAACATTGTCATATGTCTTTTCTTGGATCTAAATAATACGAAACCTCGCTCTATGATTTGAAGTTAAAATCCTCAAATATGGTAAAATAGTAACTTTTTCACGTTAATCATGTAGTTTGATATTGCGTAAATATATTCATTTTTTACCAATATTTCGATACTATTTCATGTAGTATCACGATATGTGATTTGGCCTTCAAATCTCAGAATTTCGCATAATATTGCATTTTAAGCAAGTTTTCTTGCATTTTGTTTCGTACGAAAAATCATCGAATTTAGCAATATTTTGACGTTTATCATCCCCTTTTCCTTCATGTGATTTAAACAAAATATCATCGAATTAGGCAATATTTTGCCGTTTTCCACGTTTTTGTGAATTTTCAGTCCATGGGTTTTAATTCATACATATACGATAAAAATGATGCAAACACATAATTGATTAGATAATAACCTTAAATACTTCATTTTCAATCAACTATTTCTTTCTCGTTAAAATACTGAGTAAGATAGTGAAAGGGGGAGAAGTTCTGATTTTATTGCATATATCGACGTTTCAGCCGGAATAGAGCGGTTTTCGTGTACATCTTCCATCGGTAATATAAACGGAAAATCAGGAACATTTTAGTTAATTCTAATGAAAACACATTGATTTTTATCATTTGTATTGGAAACAACATTGTCATATGTCTTTTCTTGGATTTAAATAATACGAAACCTCGCTCTATGATTTGAAGGTAAAATCCTCAAATATGGTAAAATAGTAACTTTTTCACGTTAATCATGTAGTTTGATATTACGCAAATATATCATTTTTACCAAAATTCCGATACTATTTCATGTAGTTTCACGATATGTGATTTGCCCTTCAAATCGCAGAATTTCGCGTAATATTGCATTTTAAGCAAGTTTTCTTGCATTTTGTTTCGTACGAAAAATCATCGAATTTAGCAATATTTTGACGTTTATCATCCCCTTTTCCTTCATGTGATTTAAACAAAATATCATCGAATTAGGCAATATTTTGCCGTTTTCCACGTTTTTGTGAATTTTCAGTCCATGGGTATTAATTCATATATATACGATAAAAATGATGCAAACACATAATTGATTAGATAATAACCTTAAATACTTCATTTTCAATCATCTATTTGTTTCTCGTTAAAATACTGAGTAAATTATTGAAAAGGGGAGAAGTTCTGTTTTTATTGCATATATCGACGTTTCAGCCGGAATAGAGCGATTATCGTGTACATCTTCCATCGGTAATATAAACGGAAAATCAGGAACATTTTAGTTAATTCTAATGAAAACACTTTGATTTTTATCATTTGTTGGAAACAACATTGTCATATGTCTTTTCTTGGATCCAAATAATACGAAACCTCGCTCTATGATTTAAAGTTAAAATCATCAAATATGGTTAAATAGTGACTTTTTCACGTTTTTCATGTAGTTTGATATTACGTAAATATATTCATTTTTACCATTATTTCGATACTATTTCATGGAGTATCACGATATGTGATTTGGCCTTGAAATCTCAGAATTTCGCATAATATTGCATTTTAAGCAAGTTTTCTTGCATTTTGTTTCGTACGAAAAATCATCGAATTTAGCAATATTTTGACGTTTATCATCCCCTTTTCCTTCATGTGATTTAAACAAAATATCATCGAATTAGGCAATATTTTGCCGTTTTCCACGTTTTGTGAATTTCAGTCCATGGGTAGAAAGATATATGATTCATATATACTATAAAAGTGATGCAAACACATAATTGATTAGAAAATAACCTTAAATACTTCATTTTCAATCATCTATTGTTTCTCGTTAAAATACTGAGTAAGATATTGAAAAGGGGAGAAGTTCTGTTTTTATTGCATATATCGACGTTTCAGCCGGAATAGAGCGATTATCGTGTACATCTTCCATCGGTAATATAAACGGAAAACCAGGAACATTTTAGTTAATTCTAATGAAAAAACTTTGATTTTTATCATTTGTATTGGAAACAACATTGTCATATGTCTTTTCTTGGAACTAAATAATACGAAACCTCGCTATGA